>NW_028277165.1:22890000-23205000 GCF_051122295.1 Plectrocnemia conspersa
AAATAATTTTAATTTAAAAGATCATGTGATTTGATCTTTTAAGATTCTATTAGAATTGGCTTTTCCAATTTTTTTATAAATATAAGTATAAGAGCTCAAAATCAAGCTCTTTGTGTTAAGCTAGTCGTTTAGTGAAATATTTTAATAGCATAAAAATAGCCAATGTTACGATTAAAAATACTATATATTTTTCATGAAAGCACATGCTATCTCTAAATTAAATTTATTTGCTCTACTTTCAGTTTCAAATAACTAAAAATTCTCTTATATTATTCTGATAATTTTACTATAAAAATCTTACATCTTGAAAAGGGCATGTAATCAAAAAAATGCGCATCGAGAGAACCACAAAATAACTTTTAGAAAAGAAAGTGTATAGAGATGAACTGACGAATATTTTGCGTTGTAGTTAAAAAGAACCATAATAATCTCAAATATTTTTCTGATTAATTTTTACTATCGCAACATTGCAATGAATTAAAGTATATCACATGATAAATTTTGTCTTTCTTTTAATGGAGTTTTTCACTTATGAAAATCTACTACGTTGTAATTCATTAGTGAGTTTACTTTTTATCCGTTACTATTACTTCAACAGTTTATTTATAATATATTTAACAGAAACAACATTGATCATCTTATATTATTTTCGAGAAACATTTCACTATTTATGTTTTTTCTGTATATATAAAAATCAAATTTTATTCATAAATTTTGTATAAAGCCGCCTGTTCATGTTGCAGAAAGATCAGAGCGACAAGAAAACGTCCATTTCGATACGCGCATTTGCCAACAGACCGAAAACAAAAACATAAATAATATTTACCCTTTCCAACGCAGTAGTTTCCCTGTTCCTCGATTCACAACCACACATTATCGTCCAGTCTTGAATGATTTACAATAATAACAATAGTCTTATCACAAGCTTGTGCCGGTGCTGCGACCGACGGGGCCCTTCCTTTCGGACAAACTTTTCACTGGGTGGCTCGCACCCTAATGTAAAGGGGGGTGTACACTATGCGCGCCGGGGTCCGCGACGCGTCCTCTCCGCGTCGGCTCTGCGGCAGACTGCCGGAGGCTGCGGATCTCTGCGATTGCGTGGCCGAATCTCTCCGGCAACTCGGTCGGACTGTAGGTGCAGGTGTGCACTGACACACTACTGACCCGGACACCTTCAACAGGCATGAACCACCCCCTCCTCACGACGCCTTTCTACTAGTTCATTCCATAGTGGCCTTTTATACTAGGTGGTTGAAAAATAAATAAATTCACCTGACTAAGAGTCCAAAGCACTAGAATATACCTGAAAATTGTACTGCAGGACATATTGGGGTTATAAAATTTATTTATTCAAAACATAGAAGTGGTTTTGACCTAAAAATATTTTAAACCAATATACAATAATGCGCAAAACTATATAAGGACGTCTCTTATATTCACGCTGTGCGACCAATTGAAAAGCAATTCCAATTAATAAATAAAATAGCAAAAAAAAATGAGCATTTCTAATATAATAGAAATTTCTAAAAAAATAATCAATATGCTTGCGCCAAGTAATTCTTGACATTTCATTTAAATAAATTATCAATTTATGAATATAACATCCAAAATATTCACATTGTGTAAATAATTGTGGCAATTCTTTTATGGTAAAATCGATATTATTTAAACTACATACGTACATAAGTCTTTCTATTGCTCTATCCCTAAAAAACGATTTTTTTAAGAATATTCTACTAAAATCCATGTAATGCTAATATGTTGCCTTTTTACTTCAAGCGGCTTTGTCTTCAATGACGTGCAAAGGAGGCGACGGCGCCTAGATCATAGGACGCTATAACCATTATTTATTGTGCTACAAATAATTTGACATTATAGTATTGATTGCGGCATTTTTTTAAAACTATAAAAATTAATAAAAAAAATACCCAGAAATACACTGCCATATCAAAGCCAGTGCAATACTTGCCAGTGAAGTAAAGAAAATTATTTTGAATGAAATTCATAACTACTCTACCATTTCTTTCAATTGTTCTTCATAGTGCGCAAATAACTCAAATTATAAGATATTTTAGGATTATAGAGCAAAGTTTCATTGATTTTATGGAATCAAAGCAATACACTGACATCATCCCTGCGCCAGCTTTTCCGCCACCGCTCTATTATTATTTTTATTGATATTATTTAATAAATTAAGCTAATTAATTGAGAAACTATTTTAGATTTCACAAGATTTTGGCTTTCTTACTTGTTCAAATATAATATTTATAGATATTCTATGTATCTTGCAATCAATAATACAAGATATTTGAATTTTTAGGTGAGATAGTGCAAAAAAAGTGTTTCCGTATTTAAATGAGAAGCTTCAAAAAATATTTATAAATCCTTTAATTAATTTCACGATTAAATTTGTCAGAAAACTATAAGCATATAGTGTTTTAGTAATCACCACTTCAGCGGAAAGATCTTTCATTAAATTAAACTGGCCTCAAACTATTAAGGATCTTAATATTTCGGTACAGACAAAGCAATTTATCTATACTATTGATTGAAAATAAAGTAACAAAGTAATTATTCGATCATTATAGACGATTTTTCCTCCCTTATGGCGAGTAAAATAATAGATTTTTTGCCACAAGTAACAAGTGATATTTATAATTATGTTAATTGTAATCTTATAGTAAAAAAACGAAGGAACAATGTAGAGAAGGGCGATTTTGTAGTTCTTGGTGATAAGAGATATTTTATTCAAATTCTCTGAGGGCTTCTATAATACAATAGGTAGAATATAGAAATCTATCTTCTATTATTTAATTACATAAATCTAATTTTTTGTGTCATATTTCTATACAGAGTCGAACATTTTAAAGAGTATATTCATCAGAAGCAATATACTCAAATTCAGATTATTTTTTCTTAAAAATTTAATTTCATCCCCACAAAAATTAACGAAAATATTTATCAGTACTATTTTTTTACAAGGGGGGGGGCACTAAATATAGGCTTTGTCCCAGACGCAGCACTCGCACAGCTGTCCATGATAATAAATAATTCGTAATACCATAGCGAATTTCCTTATTCATCTCCCATAGTCAGTTTTATGTCACTTTATGTAGAAAGATTTCTCAAAAAACGAAACAGAAATATTGCGCAAAGTATTTTATGTCATAATTTATTTATTATTAGAAAATTTTGTAATAATGGGGATGACAGGAAAAATAATGACCAAAATTTCTCGGAAACAGACCTGATATCTTTCATAATTCATGAAAGGCGTGCTTTCTCTTGTACCATAAATTTATCTCAACTGAAAACCATTTAGGATATGTCACGTCAAAAACTCGAGGGCGCTTTCGAATAAAGTACTGATCGAGTGCACAATATAACACCTCATAGAAGTCCGAGAAAGCAGATTTTTCATCAATGCTCTTACTCATTCATCTTCAGTGCATACATAAAAGTAAATTATTCGATAAATCAAAATCCGAACAACCATTTGCATAGATTACGATTGCTCACGCGATCCTCGTCATTCGCAGTTATGTTTTATTTTATTACAGTCTTATTTTTGTGTTGTTTGTTGCAAAATAAAAATTTTATTTTTACTGCCCAGAGAAATCAAACAAAATTATAAATACTGTAATAATATCTTATTTCAGTTTTTTAAATAAATGCCTAATATATAATATGAGTATCGACACTTATTTTTGCTTCTTCAATAGACTATATTTTTTTATAAATATATGACAAAAGTAAAGATGAATAGTGATTTTAGGGTAAAATGAAGCATGTTAAATGCTAGTTCTTTGTAATACCATCCAGTATCTAAATAAATAAAAACTCCTATTAATATTGTCTTATTATATATCTAATTATATATGTCTTTGAATTATACATCGATATAAATGATTAACTATTTATTTTTATATAATTATTTAATGTATCAGTCTACATTTTTATGTGTATTTAAATCACTTTAGACTTATTTGTATTTAATTTAATTAATAAAATATGTACATATGTTATTATTAAATTAAAAATTTCAGACTACGTGCTGTATAAAAACAAAATAAATAAATGCATATACATATATTATTTACTATGTACATACGCAAAAAAGTGTGCGTTGGATGATTTTATTTCAACACATTTTTTGTTGTTTTGGTGAAAATCCGCACAGAAATGAGATTATGGGATGTGATTTAAGGTTATGCGTCACGGGATTTGCTGAATTTGATTTCCGCGTTTCCACATATGAAAATTTAATTTTTCGCTTGTATATGAAAATGTGGAATTACATCATGAAAACTTTTTATTATAGTTGCTTTCGCCGTTGATTGCATTTTTGCTACCAAATGTGGTACACTCATGTGAAAGACCAAACATAAAACTTAATGGTACAATATACTGAAAAAGGTCGATATTACGAGTTAATAAGACTTTTTACTATTGGTTTTCTTTTATCATCGTTACACTAAAATTGAAACATATAATTATAGATTATTAAATACAACTTGAGTATTGTTTTTTACGTAATTAACTTATTACATATGTATATACAATTTACGATAACTTATACGCGTAATAAATTCACGGTAATTATAAGCTAATTAAGACATAGCAGACGTGAGACATCTGCGTTATATTACTTTGAAGCAATATATTGTACCCGAAAGTACAAAACTATTGTATTATAAATATACGTAATTTTAAGTAATAACTCAACAATATAACATTCAGAATCTGCCTTTTGTTACTTGCAAATTTGAACCATTAATAGTATAGCAAACTTTTGATGTATTATATACATTTTATCAATCCTGACATTATAATTATATTTTTTTTTTAATTAAAAAAATATTTTTTATACACATATATTAGATAAAATCTCGCCTGTACCGCAAATAAATTTATTCTTGAAAATTCCGCCGAAATTTCCCGAAGGACTTTTTACAGCCGAAAATAATTTTGCTCACGTTAATGAAACAGAAACATGACTCCGATTGCAATTTGTGAAAAATAATTAAGATCCCTCTATGCACAAAAATGAGTTTCCAGTTTCTATAATATACAATTATTTTACGCTAAAGAAGAAAAACAAGACGTTTACATTATTTGTAATAAACCTAAAGTATCTTCGTTGATTGTCGATTTATCGTTTTATTTTTGTGCTGCGTAGTATATAATAGAATATTTTTGTTATATATTTTATTAATTTTAGTAATAAATTATTATTATTAAGGAAGGAAAATAATATGAAATCCAATATTTAAATGGTGTCTTTTTTTTGTTATAACGGACATTTTAAATATAAAACGCAAAAAAAAGCAAAAAAAAATACTTAAATATTTTTTTTAATTTTTCACAAATGTTTTGTGAATATTCTATGTTTTAAGAGTAAGTAGGATGATTTATTTTTGAATTATATTTTTCATAGAATTCTAAATTAGAAGTTATTACTTACAAAGGGATTTAAAAGAGTATGTTTCTAGAAACAGGCAACTCTAACTAAATACAAACAGGAAATTGCAATAACTTGAGAATTATAAAAAAGTAATTTACAATAATTGTATTAATTTTACTGTTGTTACCATTACTTAAATTTTAATATTGAAAAAACAAACTTTAAACAAATTTTACTAATTTACCAAATAACTTTTTTTTTTCTACAGTATAGATTTCTTAAAGCAGACAAACTTTAAGTAGTACAAACTTTTAGTAGCACAAACTTTGAGCTTTTTTGTTATATTTCCAAAGCCAACTTTGTTTGTATTGGCAAATTTTCAATCATTTTGCTAGGTTTTTGAGCTCAAAACAAATTTTCAGCACTCCATTTGCCTTCCTTTTTTATGATTTTGAGCTCAAAAATCAAAAATAAATAGAGGAAAAATTGTAACCTTGGATTTTTTTATTTTTGACAAATTTAAAAGCTGAAATTTTATTTTATTTTTTTTTAGATTTCCCCAATTTTTTCACTTGTAATGCATTTTTGAGCCATTTTGTGCACTTGAATTTGTTCCGATTTTTTACGAATTTAGAAGAAAAATTGAAATGTTGAAAAGAAAAGTTAAAAAGAAAAATTTAATAGTTGAAACGAAAAAAACGATTTTGCACGAATTAAAAAAAATTAAAAAGTTTACAAAACTTTCGATTTTTCACGAATTTGGAACCTGTATGGGTCCCGGTCAATTTACCATAACACTTGTTTTTAAGAAAAAAACAAAAATATTTTTTTAATGGAAATTAAGCTTCTGAACACTTTTTGCATACGACATTTTTCAGTAGGATTTGCTTTTGCAAAGTTATGACACTTTTAATTTTTACATTGGCCGCCAATTAGTAAAAAAAAAAAAAATTTCATACAGAATGTATAGGGGGTGCTCAGTAGTTCTATATGATACTAAAAATTAAGTTCTAAATCTTTAAAACCAAGCAATTAAGAGCGTTAACTCTTCTGCAAGTCTCAAAATGACTCGTATGGGGGTCCGATCGATCTGATACATAGCTTGTTTTGAAGCAAAAAACTATTTTTTTTATATTTTATTTAGATGAAGTTTAGGCTTATAAACGTTTCATATATAACGATCTTTTCGTAACAATTTAAACCTACTAAGTTACGAGTACTTAAGTTTTTAGACTTGTCGCCATTTTGCAAAAAAATGACATATACGATTTTGCTAGCAAACATATACAGGATGCTTAAGAATTCTACACTGTCACCAAAATTCAGTTTTAAATCTGTATAAATAAGCTAACTGACCTTAACTATATTGCAAGTCTTATAAGCGAGGTGGGCCGATCGACTCATAACTGAACATAACTAGAGAAAATTTATCGACCTAAAAAAAATATTTTTCACGAATTTAGAGCATTTCTGAAGAAAAGTAGAAGTAAATAATTTTATTTTTTATAATTTTCAACACTTTTTTGTGAGAATTTTAAGGTTAAAATCCTTAAAAAGAGAGCAAATTTATGATCATAATGTATTAGAGAAGAAAAACAATTAAAATTAAAATTTATAAGATAACGACTATTATTCTTACGTTGATATTCGCAGCAAAATTTCTACCTCAAGGTTTACATAATATTAAAACGAATATCATGTTTCGGCACTCAGCTATTTTCACAGAAAATCCTTTCATTTTTTTATTCACTATTACATAGCTACATAGCTAATATATTTATAGAGAAAACCTTTTTTCGTATTAGGTCGTTATTGTTTTCTTTGTTTGCTTATCGCATGCATTTCGAGGTTGATATATTGCTTGTTTGTCTTATCCACTTATTTAATCGCATTTTACGGATTTGCAAACAAGTTTATTTTATTCTATTCAACAACGTACTAAAATATACAACTATGCAAAGTTAACGATATTGAATAATTATATCTAACCAATAGTAGAACACGCATAATGAAGAATCTCTTAAATTAATAATATACTTGCCACACTTGAATACTAATTGCCCTAATATACAAATATGTCAAATCAAACCATAATAAACATCTGCCATTCTCTCACACATAAATTTAGTTCAATATCTACATATATGAATATATAATATATCACTACATACAAGTGATTATATGGTTAAGTATCTTACTCTCCCACTAATCAGGATACATCCTAATCCAAGTATAAATCGATCCCGCGGGTATTTTTTGGGATGGTTCACTAAATTAGATAAGATCATTTCCATCATTGACTATGCAATTAAATGTATTGTGTATTTATATATTACGCGGTAACTGTGTATTTTTTCAAAGGGTTTGATTGAAAATTTACGAAACAAAGAATTCTCTTTCTGGTCCAAAGTCCAAATTAGGGATTTGTTTTATCAAAATACTGAGCGGTTAGCCCCGGGCGATGAAGCGCTGCGGCCGGATCTGTCTTCTCGCCCTTTCGTTCGTTTGTGTAGTGGTTTTATGTAAGCAGATTATCTTTGCGGGGGTTTGCGAAATATTTAGTATAAAATGAATACTTGTACAAATTTATATATACTAGCCTAAATAATTATGTAAGTCTATAAAGTCAAACATAACTTATTTTTATAATATGACGCTTCTAAGAATATTTGGAAACCCAAAACGCGCAAAGTTTACAACAGCCTTATCTTTTAGTACAGATATAAAAGTGTTAAAGTTTAATGATTAATAAATCAATACAATATAAATATGTAAGCCTTTTATTTGTACGTTGATAATCAAAAATCGCATTTTACTATTCATGATATTGCTAGGCCGCATAGCGTAATTTTTCTGTGCATATGTTTATTATTATAAACAGACACATATTGTCAATATTATTTAATAAGAATTTATTTATTTTATAGTAGTAATAAAAGTTTATTTTCTCTTAAAGATGAAACGGATCACTGAACGAACCTGGATTAGACAATGACAAGCACAGCCTCACACCCACTTTAACGGAAACAACGATGTTCCCAATCATATAAAATACTCATTTCCATTTGTAAGTGTCTTATATTTTTATTTTCCGAATAAAGATAATCATAATAAATGTATTTCCTTCCATAACAGTTACACAGGAGTAACTAGTTATACACATACTATGCAACTATAGGTAAAAATGTGTAAAAAAATATTTTTTTATATATTTATGTATGTTTATATATATTTTTTAAATGGTGTATGAGTATTTTTAAGATTTCTGCTTAAAACTAATTCGGTTAGTAACAGTGGATTCCTCCCGTCCTTCGCCAAAACAGTGATCAAATCATCGATTCGGTAATACAAGTAGGTGTAGATGTCTTATATACGGTTGCTCAGATAATGTAACTCTAGTATTCGGTGAGTTCTCGAAAATAGTTGTATGTCGCTAAAGGGTTCTGTTGACATTCAAACTATTCTCGAAAAATTCAAGTTTTGGGTTCCAGAACGTTTTCGATAGCGTCCTCTTTTATATCCGTTAGAACCAAGACGTCGGCACGAGCCGACTCGCTTATGACTGTCGCCATTCGCTCCTTAATACGCTAGCATAGCACATTGATCTATTTAATATCAGCAACAAAAAGCTGGTCCAATCCAAATCAATAAATTTTAATATATTATGATTTTTTACTATCTTTTATCTTTATTATATTGCATTTTATTTTATTTTCTGTACTTTATAATAAAACCTTTTTTATACATTCGTGACGCATTGGAGTGACAGTGAGTTTAAGTTTTTTTCAGCTAGAAAAAAATAGTAATCTGTCTAATATTCTAATATTTTGTCCGGTTCCTTGGTATGGCCTATTTACCTGGTTATCAATAGCATATTATGTTCCCATTATCTTACATATTTGCTAAATTCCATAAACTATTCGGCAGCACGCACATTGAAAAACTGTTTTAGATTAATGCTTATAAATAGTTGTAAGTCATTCGTGGTATTTTATATAAACAATGAAAGGGTTTAAATGGGTAAATTTAATAATCAAATAAACGTGTTAATAAATTAAGTATATAAAAGATTTGTTACATCATAGACACCTTGTACATGTAAAAGCTTATATTCTCACCTGTGCCCGCTTTCTGGGATGATCAGACTTTAGATTTTGTGGTATCTTCTTTCAGTAACGAATAGAAAATATACCAATTAAAAGTTCCAAAAAATTCTTAAACCGAAGGAACCCAAAAATCAACCGCGATGCTGTGAAAATTAAATATTATATTTTATTTATCGCATATAATTTAAAAAAAATGTTTTCGAAAAAAAATTTGCTATTTCCATATCTGCAAATATGTACCTTTCACCGAAGTTGTAAAATTTAAGTTAAAAAGCTCGACCATCTGCCGGAGAAGATCCATTATGACTAATAGGTACATATGTAAACACAGTAATTGATTAAAATACTAAATTAACCCAACGTCTTGGCTCATTTCTGACCATAGATATGAAAATTTTCGATATACAAACATATATCATATGTGTGGGTTTAATAATATGTATATGAATTTTCTGACGGATTAAACGATTAAAACATTAATCGACAACCAACATTCGCGATAAAGTGTAGTCTAAAATAAATGAAAAAAAAGGTCTGACGAGCCATATATCTGCCCTATAACTGTACGCATTTATTGAAAGTCGTCAATTTAATGAAACATTACAGAACAAATCTAACGACAAATTCAAAATCTGTGTTTCATTTTAGTAAAAATATATGTACTATATTGTACGTATGGGGATGGGGAGCCATACTTTCGTATATACGAAATAATTAATAAATAATAATGTTTTCATTGGCTAATTATTTTAATCGTCATTACGCTCTGGCAATTATAATACTAATTTTACCGTCTATATCTTGTGAATTTTTATTTTTTGTAAATTTGTCACAATTTAATTCCTAAAATATTCATTACTTGATTGCGCCCTTATGACGTGCTCTTTTGTTAAACGCACATATGATTGTCTGCACATTTGACGCACGCTATTTTGTTACAGCGCTATTTTGGTAAACACTCTCATGACGCAGCGCTCTTTTAACGCAAGCCCATTTGTCCGCGCTCATTTGTGACGTTGCCGTATTTTTTACCGATCTTTAAACATTGAGTAAGGTCATACAAATCCATGTACTCTTTTCGAATAACCACTTTTCAATATGTATGTAATTACATTATACACTTGAAGGTAAATATAATAAGAATGGCTCTTTGTAGGTAATAGTTTATTTGCATAGAATATAATGTATATAGAAATCTAAAAAAAAAATTAAATAAATAAAATATATATAAATATTTATGTAAATATATAATTAAAACACGTTAGCTTGATATTTTTGAGCATATAGCACCTACCATCTGGGTATTGTTCATCAAAATTCGAGTAATTAATGAGCCTTCAAAACGCGAGAACGGCAAGTAATGAACAGATAATTAACAAAATTCCATTTAGCTCATATTTTCTACATTGCTACGAGTTGAAATTCATCTTAAATTTCAAACCTTCTTAAATGCACCATGCCAGAACCAACTGCTTTAAAGTTTCTGGACTAATTCTAATTTAAATGGAGCATTATCGATCAAACGCAAACTACTATTTGACGCAAATAAAAAAATATTTTAAAACCTTAGTTTATGGTTTCAATTTTTATTTTATGGTTTTATGGTTTTTTTAATAAAATAAACTACTTAACAAATTACTATAATCATTTCATTTTCCATTTTCAATGATGGGGTATTATACATAAAATCGCAATTTCATATACCAATAAATTTTGACGGTAGGAATTGATAAACTTCGAACCTCATTCTGATGAAATGTTATTTTAAAAAATACGAGTAAATCTTATTACCTATTTTTATATTACTGTGTCCGCAAAATGGCTACAAATAAATGTAAAACCCAATTTTATTGCTTTTTAAGTAAACTTTTTTATATAAATATAATCGATTTTACTTCCTGGCCCGCTGAGTCTTATATATTTATGATCTGGCCTTTCACAAAAAAAATTCCTGACCCCTGATCTATACCAGTGATCTCTAGAGTGGGGTACGCGATTCGACACTTGGGAGTATGTAAAGTGACAATTACACGATCGTTTACATTGAAAAAATTAGAAATTGCCAGCTGCGTACATTCGAATAATCGTAGAAAAGATGACAGCAAATATTTTAGAACAATTCTAATTTGTTTACCAATATATGTATATTGATTTCTGGTACGCGAATATAGAAATCACTAATCTTTTAGTGACAAGATTTGTCAATGTAAACAGATCACCAAAAAAACTGTAGTCAATAAACATTTTTATATCTAAAAAGTGTGTATCGATTACACTAACTATGAACTTGCTTAACCTACAATGCAGCTGCTGTGAAAATCTATTCTTGTTGAGGATGTTAATAAAAATCCCTTGATATTTCTTACGCAGGAGAGAATGTACGTATGACCCCATTGTTCCTTTGCCAGTATATAATACTACCATACATATAATATATGTATTTTACGCATATTTTAAAGAAGCTCATTACGTTATACTTAAATAGCTATGTCAAGATTCGTTGCTTTATTGTTTTTATACACATTGTATATTTTACTGTTCCTCTACTTAAATAACTATTGTATATACACAAATAGCAAAGAGGTACGTCTACACGTGTTACATAACGACCCAAATATATATACATGTCCTAAATACGTCAGCTTTGACGTAAATTTCCCTTTTCGCGAATTATTATCAGGTGAGATTTTTTCTGGAAATCAAAGGTCGAACCATCCACTCCGTCGAACGGTTCCGTTTCCGGACGGTTAAGCTGATGTGTCGTGAATTACGTTCGCACGATAAGTGTTACTTCCTCCTAGTGTCACGTGTGAATTGTTTCCTTCCTGTCTAAAACGATTTCCCGTAAAAGCTTCGCGAAGACGCGTACCGAGAAAAATATCGACACAACGGAGAAGAAAATATGATAAAAATAATAAGGCCTCCTCGGAGAGACCTTAATAACGAACGCAGTGAGCCATTCAAAATTATTATTATTATTCGCAAACGAAATGACGAAAGAGGTGTGCGAGTCTGTTTAAAATTCGTTTCGGATTTTTAATGAGAAAATAACGACCACGGTAGTTGTATGTTTCAATTACGTTTTCTAAAAAATCTTCATATTTTTAATAAATTTATTAATTAAAATCGTAATGTTCCTAATTGCCGTACATGGTATGTTTTAATATTTTTATTCATTATTAAATAGGCTTTCAATGTGTATTTTCGGAGATACCTTCAGGGAATATACGAACTAAGGTTTCTTACATATAAAGGTAAAAAATATATAAAGAGAAATCTTATTAAAAAAATGTTGTTGAACAATAAATATTTATTTACATAAGAATATGTTAAATTTAATATGTTTTATAAATCAAGTATGTATGTGTATATGTTTTTTTAATATATATAAAAAACAGAGGTAACACACAAAAACATCGAGAAACTAAATGTTTTAAATGCATACTACATAAGTACAAAAATATTCGGGAAGTAAGATATGAGGCCAATTAAAATAGAGGTGACTTTTTTATTTAGTTAGCAGCACTGCTATTTCAGTAGGGTCAACGTGACGTGGCAGACAAGTCGCAGCAATGTTGTGCTTGCAGTTAGCGTTCTCAGTTATTATGCTTTGTAACTATTGGAATATATTCCATTTTTTTTTTCTTGGTTTTTACTGATATTAATTTATTCAAGCAATTTATGTTAAAATCATTTAATTGCATGTATGATATTATTTATTAAAAAAAATAATTATTAGTCAATAATAATTATTTTAGTAAATCATTAATTACTTTCATAATCGTTTTCTTACTTTTATAAAATATGCATAACACAATTCTGTAATCAGAGACGTTATTTAAGGTTTTTCTAAGCACCAGAATAAAGTTCAGCTGCGATTGAATTCATTTAGTAAAATTTATGAAACATTTTAATAAATCAATTTATTGTAAAGTTTAGAATGAATTTAATTGACATAAAGATCGGATCCATATTGGCGTTTTTTGTGTGCGGATTTGCATATTAATTTAATAACTAAAAATAAATTAACCGTGATTGAATTATTTAACTGATTGAAATATTTGTGTCTTGAAACAACAAATACAAAAACTTAGCACAAACTTCACAAAAATTTGCCACGCATACATGTTTTTGAGATAAGCGTTCAACAATATTAAATTGTGAGCCTATCCAATATTTTGTTTCGTCTAACAAACGAATTCTGCGAATTTCGGTCATAGTAGATACCCCAAATAAACATTGTATTCACAAAAGCATTTTTTTGTTAAAAAGAAGCGTCTCGTCTCGCATTTCGAAACAAATAAAGGCGCACTAATGCGCAAATAAATGCATAAAGGATCATGGATATTGGAGCGGCACTAGTCACTCGGGTATTTTAAAAGAAAAAACGATTATTCGTGTTGCTCAAGTATACATATTGCTATATTCTAGTATTTTTTAATAAGTATAAATAAATATTTTATGAATATTCGATTAATTATTCGAATATTCATATTTTTTAATATGACGTCCAGAATCAACATCAGCTATTTAACATTTACATACATTTTAATGAAATGCAAACAAATATTATAGATTTTTTTATAGATATATGATATTATCTATGTACTAAAATAGCTAATTATGTATTAAAGTATTTTTAAATGTAATATGTACGACTAACTAGAATTGATTTAATCATCAAAATATTTATTCGTGAGATTTGGAAAATCTAGAAAAACCTAGTTTATGATGACTGATCGGAATTATAATTAAACTAGCAAACCAGACAATGCTTAGCTATTTCTTAATTTCCCCCTCCAATAACACAGTAAATTGGGTACGTGCTATTTGGATGGAAAGGGAAGATATCTCACCACACGCGCCTGATTCGTACGTATTGCAAAAAATCGTATGTGTATTTTCTAAGCCCCCAATTACACGCACCCAAATAGCTCGACCCCAATTTACCATGCTATATGTATATTAATTAAATAAATAGTTAATAATAAGTT
Organism: Plectrocnemia conspersa; assembly: GCF_051122295.1. Lineage (NCBI taxonomy): Eukaryota > Metazoa > Arthropoda > Insecta > Trichoptera > Polycentropodidae > Plectrocnemia > Plectrocnemia conspersa. The sequence goes on from NW_028277165.1 coordinate 22,904,505, forward strand.
CAATATCAATTCATTTATTCAATTAAAATGACATAAATTGAATTGTATGGATAGATTCATATTTTCTGTTTCATTGCTATTTTATTTTTATTAGTGTTTTTTTTTTCTTTAGCTTTAGCGCTATTTAAATATTATACGAAAATAATGTACAATTTTTATTTAATATTAATTTAATCTGAATTAAATAAATTTAAAAAAATGAATTATTTACCTTCAAGATCATTGCAATATTTTGGTGATTCCATTTGGCGCATCACAATCAATTCGCTTGGTTTTCTACACGGGAGCATGCAACATATAATTGAGCATGAGAAAAACATGGCTTCTGCAAATTCAATCCACATACTTGTTATTTGTTTATCGTTATTTACAAATCCAGTTTAATTGGAAATTGCAACCGTTGATTAGGAATGGCATATCTGTTGAATCATTGGTATACGTGGTAGCAGCACATATCCTTTGAATTTGACAGTTAAAATTGTTGCTTCAATGACATTTTTTAACAATTTATTGACTGCCAATCTGGTACCATTGCAATTTTTCTAAGAATAATGATAGGAACACCAATCTTCAAATGTGTGGGGCAATCCAGCTAAATCAAGTAAATTCAGTTTGATAATTTACTGCTTCACTTGATTCATACCAGTATCTACTGATTTATAAATTTATGTTTCACCTGGTAACACATCTGATGTTAATAACATTTACATCGATGTTTTTTGCAGCTAATATTGCACGTTCACTTAACCATTGATGACTTTTGTAATGTTGCGTAATATCTTGAAATACACATCAAATCAATTCTTCTTTTGAGTGTGAGTACACACATACGAACATTGCCTTTTATTTATATAAATTATAGATTATCGGTTCTTATTTTCTTTAATATTATATCATTTTTTATGATTTTGAAAGACTGATTTACTTATATGTGTATACTGCATAAAAGAAAAAAATATTAATTTTTAATTCTGATTCTAGATACAATAAAAAAATATTGCAAAATATTTTTATATATTTTTTTAAAACACCCTTAAGTTAAAAATCATAATCATTCTCTTTAATTCTAATCAAGTTCATTACTTGCATTATTATCCAGATTGTTATAAGAGTAACTTAAACCACATGTATTATATAAATAATCATGACGATTTACCATATTTTAATAAAATTGGAGCAGTGTAACGCAAATTTCTATTTTACATTTCCATTTTTTAATAATTTTTTTTTTTTATTTTAAATCGATACCTATTTATTCATTATTCAATATACAATATAATGAATCAGATCGGAATTGGAGCATATCGCTGCATTGAATACATGTATGTAGTATATATACCTACATTCCTATAATATTAGCTTGGATGAAATACATTTTGGCAAGGTCGCAGTGTAAAAGGTCGCTTACTGCGAAAATAGGTCATTTGTGACGTAAGTAGGTGCAATTCTGGACACGTTGTTAACGCTACGTCTTTTTAATATTTTATATATCTTAACTGAAATACTAATTGTGGACAAAAATACATACAAATCCACAAAGGTGTCTGTCAAAAACGTAAAACAATCGTAGCAAATATGACGTCATAGTTTCAGTCACCGTCAATCATTAAATCTTAGTGAATACTACACGACATGTTTACACGAATGATTTTTTGAAGGCCGACCTATGTACATATTTTGTAAAGCATCAAAGGGAGGTAAAAGTCCTTTGAAGATATGTGTATATGTTGGAAAAACGTATGGAAATATTTTTTACTGCTACGTTTTCGATATAATTATATCATGCTATACCTTACAGAGAAGTCAAGCAAGGAAAACTTCTTTAAAACGTTTTTCGTCGGTTTTCTTTATAAAACGTGTACTAAAGTGAAAGTCAATGTCACATATTATTATTAAATTATAAACATATTTTCGCAATATTGTTTACAATATTTTTAGCGTGAAGTGAAGCCGCATATAAAAATAGGTGATTGTGGATATAGTTTGACTTAAAAAACGTTATTTTCTAATAACTGCCATATTCTTAAAAAAAATACATAACCTAAAGTGCCATATATTATTAAATAAGAGCGATTTAACCCAATTCTGTTGTTGTTATTTTTTATGATGTTAAAATATGTCATTTTATTAGTTATGACTTTTACATCAATTAATGGAATTTATTTAGAGTTTTTGAATTTTTGTAACTTAGTCAAGAAAAAATACACATTTTTGGTTTAGAAATGATTTCTGATATTGGAAACAAATGGACCACGCACGCCGAATATGGATTGCTCTCATAAAGCATTACTAACGATTAAGCCTACGTCTACGGAAAGCAACCGTATATTTTCTAAGGCATGGATTCAAGCTCATGGATACGTCGCTTAATGCAGCAGTTTTCAAACTGCGGAGCGCGAAAGGTTAAATTCTTTATTATAAATTTATTCCTAATATTTCGTAAGGAATGGATTTTTTTACTGGTAGCGAGAAAAATCCATTAATAATGAAGATACTGATTGAAAAACGCATATAATCCAAACAATCAATTTTTATTTGCTTTTAAAATATGTATAATATACTAATAATACAGATTATCATTTTTTAAATTTATTAATATCCGTTTGCTTTTAAGAATTTCTTAATATTTTTAATATTTATATTTTAATCCCCCTTGGCTGTTAGACCAGTAAAGTTTCAACATAAGTCAATGTCGTCTTTTGATTAATGTAATTGTTAGTATTTCCTTAACTTTCATTTTCACTATTATTTTCGGGGTCCGGAAAATTTCGCCAATTCAGAAAACCAGCAATTAACCACCAGAAATTTACCGCCAGCAATTTATCGCTAGCAGTTTACCGCCGTCAATTGCTCGCATATACAATTTATAGTTGACATATTTTATCGCTAAGGCAATACATTTAATGTATATAAGTTTTTTTGCTCATTTTAAATTGAAAATAATGTGTTATTTTTACATATGTCAGTAAAACTGTGGACCAATAAATCAATTGTTTGATATATTTTAACTGTCTTAGTTAGTGAAATTGTATTCATACTATTAAAAATAAACATTTACTGTTACTAAAACTAATAAAATTATAGTTACAAAATTAATTCTAGCTCTTGAACTTCAATTAGATTGATTATGTCAGACTAGGTTTGGGTTTAAACAGCAAATGGACGTTTCGCAACTTCAAAATTGAGTTTTACAGACATGTTAGAACATAATATTATATAATTTAATATATATATATATATATATATATATATATATATATATATATATATATATATATATATATATATATATATATATATATATATATATATATATATATATATATATATATATATATATATATATATATATATATATATATATATATATATATATATATATATATATATATATATATATATATATATTATTTGTAGACTATATGAAGGCTATAATTTATGCTATCAATAAAACGTGATGGTAAACTGCTAGCGATTAATTAGTGGCGGTAAATTGCTGGTAGTAAATTGTAGGCGATAAATTTTATCGGATTATCACTTCTATCCTTTTCTTTCTGAGTAAAAATAGAAACGATATCCGCACCATTGAAGAATTCAATACCTGGATCATTTAAATTGCTTTTTTAATTTCACTTTTACCCACAATTTTTAAAATTATCATTTACCTTAATCTCTTTAGAAGATAATACATATATTTTCAATAAATATATTTTCAATTAAAATTAGTCTTTTTCTATAATTGAAAAAGTGATACTGGCTTGAATTTTGACAAAGCTTTTGCTATTTCATATGTAGCATCAAATGCCGTTATTTTTTCAGAAATTGATCAAACCGTCATCTTTCTTAGCAAGAGTTTTGAGAAGACCAACCATAAGACCGGCATATTTTTAATATGCTTTCATTTTGATGATAAGAAGATTATCTATTAAAAATACTGCTTTCTGTGGCAACCTATTACTTTTCAAAATACACTAAATTTAGGAACCCAATTGGATTTTAATCAATCTTCAAAGATCTTTTTATCCATCATGAGTTTCAGATGCATTTCTGTAGCACATGCTGTAATACGTTTTTTAGATGATAAAAAATTAACAATTAATTATTTCAAGCACAGATAATCCGTATCTGGATAATTGAGAGTACGTTATATTTCGTTTCCTAATACAGTCATATTTAATTTTATGTATGATAAATGTTAGAACTAATAAAATGTTTGGTGTAAATCTATTACTATGTGAACCTTTAAGAAAAGAGAATTTAACAGGCGCAAATCTATCAAGAGTTTAACGGCAAGTATCTCGAAGAAACCCCCACAGATTTATGAACGTAAAGGCTAAAATAACAAACACACACAGTCGCATTACGCACGCGTCTCGCTGAATTGAAAATTGTATTTTCAAGTTTATTTTTTTCTCGGAAAAACGAAACGAAAAGTACGAAGCATAGGAAAGAGCCTATGCGAATTTTCAACGCTTTCGAAACGAACGTAAATTTTCGCATGACAGTCGGAATAATCAACTCGCCTCGAGGGCACAGGGCGCGAGTTTATTTTTCAATCCCGGTGTAAATGCATGCAAAATTGATGAAGAAATTTAAATACGAGAAACAAAAAGAAAATGTGCGAGGTTAGCGGCAACATTAAAGAGAGGTATGTAAATCAAGGGCGGAAAAATACCTAAAAATATTCAGAGAAAGAGTATTCTGTTATTTTTTTAATATTTTTAATATACATAATTATTGTAGATTATAAACATATACATATATTTTTTTGAAGTTTCAATTATTTTTACAATTTGCTACAATTTAGAAGTCACTCTAACGACCATTCGAAGAAACGAAAAGAGATATGAACCTGTTTTTAAAATGGAGTCACACACACGACGTATCAATAATTGGAAATATTGCACGGACCACCTAATAGCACATCTGTTCCGAGACGTTAATCACCCATAAGTTTCGCCGAAAAATCCACTACTTATTTGAAAAGGATGCGTGCTAGACAACACATTATTATTGTTCTTCGTATTATTGATTACCGATCACCAGAGTAGCCATCTGGACCGTTTCCCATAACACATTTCAAGGGGTGTTAAAAAATCAATGCAATCGGGCCAAACATATTTTTTGTGATTCTCCAGAGCTATTTATCATTATAAAATGTGTGACACTTCGGCAGAGACGACACTTTACCAAATCGGGGGGAGACACAACGAGCAAAGATAAGCAGAGAATATATAAGAGACTGCATTGACACGAGAGACATCAGTGGATCTTTCAGAGAGCAACGCGAGAATAAATCACGACAAATCCCAGCTGCTTAATCGAAATCACACCCGACAATAACACAACTCGACACTCCAGCGAATACTCTCCGACCGCTACGTAACAAAACGGTGCAGGACAAAACACTGCAACGCTTATATAAAAAATAGAAACAAATTAATCAGAATTATTTAAATATTAAAAACAAGAATAATGTGTACGAAAAAATCTATAAAACTTAGTAATAATGAAAAAGAACCGTTTTTTTTTTGAAAATGCTCATTTTTTCAATATTTTTTGATTATAACCTATATTCGAATATATAATCAATATGTTTATTTTTGTTATTACGTTGCATGAAAGTGTTTTCAAGTTGTAAGGCCATAGAGGGTGTGACTTTCCAGCCAACATAGACCCTAAAAATCTGGTAGCAGTTTATTGTTATTAATTAATATTTACTACAGAGTGAAAAGTTATATTTCATAGACTAAGTGCTATTGGAGCTGGTGGATAAGTGAGGTATTTTGGATGATCCTCCGATGTCATTCGTGTCGACTATTGTGATCATTCCCCTCTAAATTGTATACTCTTGATTCGAGACAGCTTTGTCGAATTACAGATGCAGATGTTGGTGGATCAATTGCATCACTTGCTTTTTCAACCAACCAAATATGTTCATAACTTGAATAAGTGATACTGCGACCTTAGTACAAACATAGATAAGTAATCTAAAAATAAGTATAATTTTACTTAAAAATAAGTGTTAATATATGTATGATACATATATATATTTTTGGCCATTTAGCACGATTTTTTTACAGTAAGATAAATCCAATATTGTGATTAGTATTTTATATATAAATACTAAAATTATTCGACAAAATAATTTAAGTAATCGAGTACTGATAAAAATGGTAAAATTTGCGGGTAACTGAGTACTCTATTCTCTACTAAATAATAACAGCAATTTTTACAACAGTAGACACATGTCTATTGCGCTGCATTTGTGTCTATATTATTTATGAATATGCGTTACGCTGTTGTATCGTAGCGCCGTTTTGTTTTGCACTGTTTTGTCGCTGCGCTATTTTGTCGGCGCAATTTTGTCTTGCAGAGTTTTGACGGAACATCCTTTCTGACTTTTAAAAACCGTTTTTTTGTAATACGACACAATTTTTGATAATGTGGTAAATTGTATCTAATAAAAATAAACTAATACCATTTTTTCCAGCGTCTATTTACCTGCAAAGTCACACCCCTTTGGTTTCAAAACCCGAAACTTTATTGTGTAATTGCTAATTAATATTAATATTGAGGGAATTTTTTTATTATTAATATTACAATAGTCTTAATGCGCCCTATGTCGCGTCGCATGCTGCGTCGCTGAACGTCTTCAAAGCTCGAGCCGGAAAAATAAATGAAAACGCCACCAGGTTGTGTGTAAAATTATCGTATCATCAATGATATTGTCTTTCTAGGCCAAACATATTACACGGTTCCGTCGTTTGAGATAATTTTCCCTCCGACCGACGATAAGGAAACTGATCAATTTTATTGGTTGGTCGCGGTCGAAGAGCGCTCGGAACGAAATTATGAGACGATTGGTTTTCCATCGCTTGGTTGAATAAAATTGGGTTGATTAAGTTTGTCGGAAAACTGCCACGTTAAATGGTCAATAATCGGATGATAATAATAAATTATAGACAGACATTGTTTTACTTTGCATATTTATCGATACAACTTTTATTTGTTACTATGAAATAAGTAAACTAATCGTTTAAAATAGAACTGTACTTATCTTATAACCTACTATGAATTTTGATCATATCACAAGGAAGCGATAATTAAAAAAAATATTTGCTGTAAGCGTTCGATTCTTATCAATAAATGCAGTAAATATAAACAGCTAACCTAACAAATTATTTTGTCGACAGATTCGTGTAATAAGTTAGTCCAAAAAGGTAATGGCAATAATTTAACACACACGCCCTGGAAGGAAAAGTCAAAATTTATTATAGGTTCGCGTCATTTCAGTCATTGTGCTTTAGGGATGGTTCCGAAGTAATAAATTTTAATGGACAACGTACCGACCGAGGGAATTCAGTGATTCGATTAATACCGCATTGTCCATATATTATTAAAATTCCATAAAATTGAAAACATAACTCTTTTTATAAATAGTGTGAGTATAGTACATAAAAATGTATTTATTAAATATTTATTAAGCAATTTTCGCTAAAGCATCTTAAATATTTAATTATAATAATAAGGAGTTACAAATAATAATGATATTAAATACGACTGAAATTTGACCTGGACTGAAAAATGTACTATATGGCAACACAGAACAGCCTAATTATCAGATAAATATAATGAGTAGATGTTTTTATTAATTTTTAATGCTTAATTAAAATATTTCGCGTAAAATATTATTTCAGAAAATATGTCGCAATGGTGACTAATTTTATATTTATTTGTAGCGTAGATAGGGTTAACTTGTACCTATTATGATCTATTTAATAAATTATATTATCATGTTAAATATATATATATGTAATGCCATTTTTGTCATGAGACCCGGAAACATTGTTTTCCCAGGGGTTCGCTTTCAGCGGACCTGTATAAATGTATATCCTCAGAACTTTCTGAATATCGACGATGATGATGATGATGGCAGGGGACGTGCATGCCATGTATATTTATAAAAATATAATTAATAATAATGAATAAGGGTTACGTTGTGTGGATATAACACAATTCACCCATCCACTCTCATTATCAATTTACTTTTTTTTAATAGTAAATACAATAAGTTTATTATTTGCAATGCTAAAGAAATAAATATGCGATATCAATCCCGAGAAAGCGCAGATAAAATCTGAAGCCAACACAAACATACAATACATCATCCACAAAGTGCTCGCAATAAGCAAACAAAGAAAACAATAACGACCCAAACCGGAAAAGGGTTTACTGTACACCAGACGCTCACAATGTACTGTTCGCAACCCAAAATCGGGTCGCCGAGTTGTATTAGAATAGATGTGCTACCTGATATAATTTTTAATTTTTAAAAGCTTTTTTTACACAAGTGATATTTTGCACGGAATTTAATTAACGAAGCGCGGAAAATATTAATATAGAAATGCTTTATATTTTGGAATTTTTAATAAAATGTAAGGCTGTTTTCATCTATATTTACTTTTGGAATTCAATGTAAAATTGTTATACATTTTTTTATAATATTATTCACCACGAACAATTAAGCAAAAAAAAACAATAACTTATTACTCATTCATAAATGAATATAAAATGAAACACACGGAAGCTATAAATATACCTGTCTATTAGCAAGAAAGCGATTGAACTCAAGGTGGCAAATCCATTTTGTAAATGCGTATATTTTCCATATGGTTTGCGAGCTAGAAAAAATACGAGTAAACCAATTCTTTCCGATTCTAGATATGTGGGTACGTAAATCATATTTTTATTGTTTTTCGCGTGCAATATCTTCTCCGTCGGAAAAGCCGAAAATTGCCGTCGTATAAAAAAGTGCCAGCATCACATTTGTTGACATTCACGAATTTACTTGCAAGCTCTTGGTTTGTTCAAGCTAAGCGCTATGAAGACAAAAGCCATTATTGCAATGCAAAGTTATTTTATTTATGTCTACAAAAGGATTATTAAAGCTCTTGGATTTGGCAATCTTAAGAGTGGAGCAGCTGACGAAATGTAAAGAAGCATTTCAATGGCTTAAGAACGACACAATACATTTTAAAAATAACTACAATAAATAAAGGTGATATTATTACCAAAATTTATAAAATTCTTAAATGCGCAATTTAATTCAGTACATTTTTTTAATTAGCCATCAGCCATTTTAGTATTCAGCATTAGAGTCAAAGCATAACCCTTTCGAATTTCGTTTACCGAACGTGTCTAATATGTGTGACTAAGCTCATTTAAACGAATACTTATTCATGTAAAAGCAAAAGCGCGGCATTTACAAGCAGTTTAGCTCGCGCTTTCACTCCGACAAAGTGGGTCATAAACCGAACACAAATTTACGACACAAATATGTCATCGGTCCAGATTTATTACACTCTGCTGTGTATCATAAGATCCTAGAAATACGCCGAGAGGTTTATTTAACGAATCCCGGGGGCGAATTTTACCCCCCAATGCCGAACCGCGAACTTTCTCTCTTTCCCTCTCCGATTTCAAGAATAGGAACTTAACGCTTCGCAAACGCAGTTATATGTATTATATACTTAAGAAGATGAATTTTGAAATACCCGACATACTTTCGGTTGTTGCTGTTTCGCACATAGTACATGCAAAGCAAGCAGTAGCAAAATTTTCAATTTGGGGAGGCATTCGCAAAACCTGACCTTTGTTATTATAGTTTTCAACTACAAGTTACTGAATTTTCTGATATGGTTATGTTCTAAAGCTACAATTTAATTTGTGCAAATTGATACTATTAAAATATTTTGAATATCATTTTTAAAATATATAATATTACTGATAAAAAATATTATACATCAAAGACACTAATAAATAATTAATAACCAATTTAAAATATTAACAGTTATTTTTTTAATAGTATACAATAAAAAAATTCTGAGAAGTTTCGATATAATATTAAATAAAATATAACATAACATAAAAAATATTTTAAATTTTTTATATTCATTTTAAATTTAAAGTTAAAAATTCACTAATACTTAATCGATATTCTAAGCAAATTAGGCGTTTTTACTTAAATAAATTGTTAAGCATTAAGTCGATTAAACTATATTTACTAAAAAAAAGTTATTCTTTCATTATAATTTGCGTGAACCAAATTTTGACCAATAGGAGAGCGCAAAAAACAATTATCCCTTCTCAGAAGTCAAAAATCCACGTCAAAAGCAATAAAATCGTGTCGTGCCGTCGCAGTGGAAACGCTCGTTACCGAGCGTTTCCACTGCGACAGCACCGACACGATTTTATTGCTTTTGACGTGGATTTTTGACTTCTGAGAAGTGATAATTGTTTTTGCGCCCTCCTATTGACCAAAATTTGATTTGAATACACTTGAACCAATTTTCTCATATCAGAAGTCCGTTGTAATATTGGTAAGAATAGCTATCATATTCTTAAAAAAAGTGTAATATCAAGTACAGACAAACTATGGAGCAATATGCTAGATGCTATGTCTGTATGCACTTTTTCTTCCGCTTATGATCCCTTATGAAATAAGTTGGCTTAATTTGTATTTTGGACATGATTAGTTCTAGAACTTTCGTTAGGTGTGGGTTAGAACAGCAAATGGACGTATCGCAACTGTTAAATTGAGTTTCAGAGACAATTTAGAACGGCATATAATTTCACTATTAATTAAATTATATTTTCGCTAGTAGAAATATATATCTACTATTGAAAATATATTTGGACTTCACTTAAAAATACAACCATTTATACATCGCATGTAAATAAATTAGAATAAGTAGGTTAATTTATATATTAGTACGTATGTTAAAGTTTAAATCATATAATTTCACTCGCACCTGCCATATATACTATATTTTTACTTGTAAAAATACATATCTACCGGTGAAAATATATTCTGATATGATTTCACTGAAATTACATATTTTGGTGATAGATTAGAGACCGTTTTTATCAGATTTTCTTTGAGGGATAATCTGAGAATTTCTGGTTTAGAATCGTTTCAGATTTTTTATGGAGAGGGAGGCAAAAGGAAGCAAAAGCCAGGCAGTGATTTTTTTTAATATTTTTATTTTATTAAAATTCATAGTATTTTATTAAATGACATACATTTATCTGTCCAAATTCAAGGGAGTGCAAATGCTTCCACCTCCCTTCTATTTTTGTACCCTATTATAAATTTGCTACAGCTGGTGAAAATTTTAAAATTTACACTACAATTTTTTTTAATATTAAATTCCACGCTGAAAGTCAACTGAGAAAAGGATGCTAGATATCAAAAATTTTGAGTTTGCATTTTAGGCTCGCGTATTTGACCAAAACTATTGATCTTCAGTTGACATTTGAAGCATGGGAATTTGAAACATGACAATCAGAATACTACTAAACGAAAGAAATGATTCGGGAATTTTGCGAATACATTCTCGAAAAGACATCCTGTAAAAATATTGCGTTTGATATATGCTATGAATTCTATTCCTATTTCTTCAACTGAATCTGAACGCGGATTTTCGCAAATGAATCTAATTATTACCTCAATAAGAGCTTTGTTCAAACCCATTACAGTTTCGGCACTTTTGTTCAGCAAACTCGTCGGAACACCTTTGCCACTTTTCGATCCTTCAAAATACGTTGATTTGTGGTTTCTCAGATTTCATTCCGCCATAGACACCAACGCTAAAAAAAATTGAGATGATTTATCTGACGAGAATTGGATAAAACTTTTATTCAAATATATCATGATTTATAAATTTATTTTACATTTAGTATTAAGTTGTATATTTGTATTTGTTCGTTTAACTTTAGATTTGACATGTATAAATATAAATTTAGTTTAATTTTTAAGCCCTTCGTGGAAAAGTTGCTTTTAATTTTATTTAAATGATATTCATATTATATTTAAGCTAAATTAATATCCTAAGATTTTCAAGGAATAATTTAATTCAGAATCGTCTATTTGCTCGCAAATAATAAATTTAATAAATTTATTATTTGATTGTCTGATTTTTTTATAGTATTAAAAAATCTTTCAAGAATCGTATATGAGTAAATTTAGATTAAAATTAGAATAAAGCATCTTAGGCACGAAAAACAGTATTGACTGTCTGAAAATAAATATTTAATAGCCTTCAATAATTAATACATGAAACGCATGCTTTAAAATAATCCTGACAAGCAATAGATATTTTTTTAAATAAGTTATCATTGCATATCTTTAAAAAAGTACAAACACATTTGTTAGTAGTTGCTTACTAAATATGTAACATATTTAATCATGTTCGTAAAACACGGATTTTTTTATTTTTCTGATAAAAAAATCCTCCCAATAATAAATATGCACACATGATATACGTACTGTGCTCACTGACTGAAAAAAATACAAGCGAAACACATGTGTAAATGTCACGCGCGTTAAACAAACGACCTTTATGGTCCGAGAGGGATTATCTTGAGGGGGTGGTGTGGGTCCGCCGCCCCGTGAGGGACTCGTACGCTAATTTCTGACCTATTACGCGTATGTACAAAACAAACACACAACTTTAAAGCGCGAAACTTTCGTTTGCCGAACGTGTCACAATTTATATCCAGGGTTTATCCACCCCCGTCACGGGCGCCCGTGAATTATTGGCCAAATGTGTAGATGATCGCGGTCGTACGTACATTTGGCTGCTGGTGGGAAATCAGATTTGCTATTTTATTTCGTCGGATTCGAACGAAACGCTCCGCAAGTGAAATCGAGTTTTGATGAAAATCAGGTTAAGGTTTATTTTTAACGTGCGAGCTCTCGTAAAAGTTTGTGGTGTTTGATTTTTATTGATTTTATAGTTACGTGCTCGAAAGTGCTCGAAATGTGATTTAAGGTCTTGTGGTATAGTCTTCAGATATACGCAACCAGAAACATATATAACAGTACTCGTATAAAACATTGGAAAAATATATAGAAAACATGTGCCAACAGACATTTTGCTGCGACTTATTCCTGTGTATACTTGACTGCTAATTACAAAATCAACCCTAATTTGTATGCTAATACTTCTGTTAGTGCATATTAAAGTAATCTTATGCTATAAATCTAAATCATATTTTTAGCCACAGATAGTAATTCACAATTGAAATTTTTTTATATTTTTTTATTAAAATGCAATCTGTTCATGTACTTTCCAAAGAGTATGTTAAAATATTTTTTAAGCCTTACACTAAAATAGGAAGCGTTCTACTGAATAAAAAAGACAAGATTTAGAATGAATCACATGGAGTATGGCAGACAAACCGTAGGATTTCACAAAGAAAAATATAACATAAAAATGCGTTAAATTGCTTTAATGATAAATCAATTTTGGCAAACCACATATTCGATTTCGAACGACCATATCAATCTTGATACAACTAAAACTACAGGTAAAATTTAAAAAAAATGTAAAAATGATAGATAAGCAATTGAAATCAAAATGATAAAAAATAGCACTAAATAAAAGAGACGACGAAAAATCAATTTCGGATACATGGTTACTGGTTTAACAAATTTCATACAAATATAAAATCATATAAACAAACCAATTCGAAAATTAATACATTTGTGTTTCTTTAGCAACGAACAAACAAATATCAAATCACAAGATCGAATCAAAGAAGACGACGCAGCTAAAGCGCAAAGCGAAAAATGAAAAATATTATATACTCAAAAAGTAGAAAAGGTTAGATTACATACATTTTTAAATGAAACGCACTTTCGCACTTTTAATCTTATCACAAATTCATAAAAAATCGTAACCTCTTAATAAAAACCGAAACAAACGAAAAATTTTTAAAACAATGTAACGATTAAATCAATAAACAAAAATATAAACATTAGAATTATACAAATAATTCAGAATTTGAAAATGTGACAATTTTTTACTATAGCAATTTACTATTAGATAACACTACAAAAAAATGTATATATATATATATATATATATATATATATATATATATATATATATATATATATATATATATATATATATATATATATATATATATATATATATATATATATATATATATATATATATATATATATATATATATATATATATATATATATATATATATATATATATATATATATATATATATATATATATATATATATATATATATATATATATATATATATATATATATATATATATATATATATATATATATATATATATATATATATATATATATATATATATATATATATATATATATATATATATATATATATATATATATATATATATATATATATATATATATATATATATATATATATATATATATATATATATATATATATATATATATATATACATACAAAATATTTTAACTTTGCAATCGCTCCTAAAAAACTATTAATAACGTAGAAGCAGGTATAAAAAAACTCAATAATTTTATAAAATAAACTATAATAATTTTACAAGCTGATACAGGAAATGCATCAGTTATTTTAGACAAAAATTATTATGAAAATAAAATATTAGAGATTCTAAATGACAATGTTTATAAAAAAAACATATATCGACCCCACCATAGATCTATAAATCAAAACTAAAAAAAATATTGACAAAACACATTTTTCAAATGAAATCAAACTCAATATTATTTCACGTCAAAAATCTTTCAAAATTCCTATTATAAATTCTATGGATTACGGAATATTTATAAACAAAACATACCTTTCTAACCTATTGTTAGTGCAGTTGACGCACCTAACTGTAAAAAATCTAGCAAAATGGCTTCAACCTCTAAATGAGAAAATGAAATCATATGTTAAAAATTCTTACGATTCTTAAAAAAAAAATCAAAAAATATAAATTATCAGGCGAAGATCCTTTGGTCAGTTTTGATCTAACTTCACTTTTTACAAATATTCCAATACCAAAATCATTTAATATTTTAATAGAAAAAGAAAAACCTCCTAAATATATTTTAGATCTTATAAGCCACTGTCTAAATTTAACCTATTTCATTTACAATAAGCAATTTAACAAACATTAAAGAAGCACCCACTTTTGTCACCAATAATTGCAAACCTTTCCATAGAATTTAGTAGTATTAAAAAATCTGAATCTAAACCAAAACTCTGATATGTTGGCGATATAATTGTAATATGTTCACATGGATTTGACAAACTTAACATTTTTCTGAACCTTATAAATAATCAACATTAAAAAAAATATTTTACTTTGAAAATTAAACAAAACAAATCTCTGACGTTTTTAGCCTTATTTATTCTTAGATAAAATATTGTAACTTTTAGACAAATTGCTGGGGTAACCAACCCGCGGCCCACGGGCCGCATACGGCCCGGCTCGTCTTGAACGTTTTTCCGACCCGCGAAATTCATCACACTTTTACAAAACATATTTATTTTATTATCGCCAATACACTATAGACAATTTTTTACTCCAAAAAATGTCTATAGTGTATCTAAATCTAATATGGGGATATATTATTTTATATATGGCCCACGGAGTTATGATGCATTTTCAAAGTGGCCCGCAAGATCATTTAGGAGACGACGCGAAAAACTTTCAAATACTTGTTTAACGGTTTTAAACTAAGCTAAATAGATTAAAAAAAATCACATAAATATAAATACATTTAAATATGCCAATTCGAAAATAAATCCATTTGTTGTTCCCTTAGTAACAAAAAAATCACAAGATCGAACAATGACGACACAGCTGAAAAGTGAGATAAGGTCCAGATTACGCCCAAGATGATGACCCCAATATCGGTCGTCGAAACGTCAGCCAGCGAGATGCGAGAAAGAAAAGGCGCGATATTCAAGCCCTCACATCTCAAAAAGCTAAGTAACGTGTTGAATAAATCCGTGAAAAATTTTATCATGCAGTAAAAACATATACTGTAATGTTTTATCTCTCTTGCTACTTATTATCCATGATTATTATATACTGGTAACTCTTTCTTTTTGCTCAATAATTTTAAATCAGAAATATTATTAGGAAACTGACTGTAAAGGTAATTTTTTTAATTTTTGCGATTTATAAAAGTTATGAAATACGTATACGATTAAAGACTATATTATTATTTAATATCGTTAATAATATTAATGAAAGCTCTTTGACCTGAGAACCATTAAAAATCTTAATTTTCAATTTTCCTTGCCCAATCTAAAAAAACAATAGCAGTAAATTAGAGCATAAGCTATATTAATTATGATGATGTAATCAACATTTTTTGTGAAATTACAGCTAGGAAAATGCAATTAAAATCAGTATTTTAATTTATAGGTGTAGATATTATTTTTAAATTTATTCCAATAGTACGTTCTTTTTAAGCACCACAAATCAAATAAGTTTGTTTTTCTTGTTTTTAAGTACAGGACTTGGAGTTGTGTTTTAAAAATCGATAAAACTAATTAGACTTGTAAATCAGAATTTATATATATATTAATAATTTAAAAAAATACGTTACTCTTATTTCTTAAATCCAGCACTCAACAACTTATCTACTCTTTTCGAAATTTTCTATATAATAAATTTCACATCGACTCTGTGGGAAAAGCGTTTTACCCCCCCAGGTCATATTTCAAGTTGACCCACCGGACGGTGTCAAAGTGTGTTGCTGCGCTAAATAAAGTTGGTCTCTTCCCTTGAGACTGCCACAGCAGCTAAGTCACGTCTGTCTGGGAAGAGTCATTAGCAATGAAAAGAGTAAAGTATAAATGCCACAAAAAGTGAACAAAGTGCCTCGTTTACCGGTTAGGGGCGCACAACAATCGGCAGAGGGTCCTAATTGGATCTAGGATACTTGGACCGGTTTAGATCGCCCGGCACGTATTGGTGATCGAGTATTATCGTTGTGATAAAGACTAGTTATATTACTAATGCATCCCACGTAAACTATTTTTTAACACCTATGTCTTATATACAATATGTGTTGACAAGATGACTGATTTCACTGTTACTAGTGTGTTCAAAGCTGCTTGGAAAATTGCTCCTCAAAATACTAATCATGTCATCCTCGAATCACTTTATCGGATAACTAGCATGATATAAAAAGTAATAAAAGAAAGGGAAATCTGCTTCTCCATCTTTCTCAAAGTTTCTCATGTGTTGACAGGATGTGGCACGATGGAATTATTTATGAAATTAAAAAAATGCTACCCGCTAAACTAGTTAAAATTCTTGAATATGATTTAAGCAGAAGAATGTCTATTCTGAGCTTAAGAAAATTGAAGCTGGAGTCTCGCAAGACACATAAATTTATTCAATCGCAATTTTGTCAAGCCAAATGGTAAAGTTGAAAAATTTATATATTGATAATTTAACAGTCCTATCCTACCATATCATAATTTTCTTTGAAAATCCTTGCATTCCCTCATACAATTAAGGAATTAAAAATATAAATCATTTTAGAACACCATTTATAGATTTTGTATGAAGTTATTTTATCTAAATTCTTATCACGATAATTTTATTTAATTCTACAATTAAAATATTATTTTAAATTTATTTTTTAAGCGTTTACTTAACTAGCATGTTAAGTCATATAATATATTTTAATGTGATCGTAATTCGACATAACTTTTATGTATTTAGGGCGAAAATATAAAATATTTAATACATAAAATGTATGTATCAGGTGTTTCTGTTTCGTAACATATTTTTACATACAAATATGGATTGCAAAAAATATAAATGAAATTTATTTTATGTGCCTACTCGATCGTAAACTGTGCTCCAATTTATTATAGAATTCTACGATAAGTTATATCCCATTACCATTACGTAAATATTTTTTATTATATTACGTTAATGGAAGAGTAAATTATAGAAGTTTATGAATAAATATAATATTTGTACAAAGAAACTTACTCCAATATATGATCAGACAATCGATCATACATGCATATATACATTTATTACATTCAATACATAAATTCCTGCACAATAGAGATCAACATCCATTTTACTTGTGCAAACCAATCTTTATCTATGTATTTTGAAATGTCTAAAATGTCTTCCAAAGCTTTGTATGATTTATTTATTCATATATTTTCCAATTCCTCAACATATATATTATATTACATACATAATACAAAGTTAGACATATCCATCTAAAGTTTTTTTATTACGTTGAAATTTGATAGATGTAAATTATCTACAGGAAAAATATAATAATATATCTTATATAGAATATAACACGGCAATAATATATGTATATAATATATATATACATACAACAAAAAATAGCAAATGCATTAGCACCATACCCAATAAATCCTAACCTAAACAATAATATTAAATTTATATAAATATCCAGTGTAACGTATTTATGTAGGATATTTAGATTTATACCTAGACTTTAATTTAATAAACACATCTTGCAATTTTATGCTTTTAAAATTGCTTATATAAATTAAATAAACGTTTTATATTAAAAAAAACATGCTCCAGATCAGTGCTTCTCAGCCAAAACATTTTAATAAAGCCACAGGCTAAAATTAATCTTTAAAGAGACAAAGGTTTTTTACATTGTGCTTTAAAGTTAAAAGAGCGCATACTATTGTCAAGTCTTTGAATTTTCCAGCAGTGCCAGTTAGTTGTTATTTCAAGGGTCGTGAATCAAAATGCAAATTAAATTACTCAGGTTATTCCTTTGAGCAATTATTTAGCATCGAGGCGTATAAACGAGATGGCAGATGATGTGGAAAAATAACTAATTGCTCATTTGCAAGTTAAGAAGTTTACAAAGCTACGTGTCTATTTTACGTAATAAGAAAGCTCTTATAATCGCATATGTTACATTTGTGAATAGCGATAAGCTCTTCAAAGAAATGTCTACTTATATATGGTAGCCCATTTCAAAACAAGTTATAAATCTAAATTGAACAGTGTATTTTCTATTGATTGCTAAATTTTTTTCTGATATCACAAATAAATATTGAGGTTGGTTAACTAAAGTTGTGTACGCTGGGTTAAGGTAGGTTAGAATAAAAAGTTAGGTTAAAAAATATCAATAGATATTAATAAATGATTAAGGATATATAAAATTTCACTACGTTTAAAGGATTTTCTTGCACTGAATATATTTTCACTTTCTATGTATTACATTTATGAACTTCATGTATGTATATATAATGTAATAAATTCAATAGACGTATTATATATAGCTTGAAACGGCCTTTGTGAATCTCTAATGTATGAACATTACATCAAAAATATTGTGCCTCATCATTCATCGTCTTTTATTGAATTTTTTTACAATACCTTTTGTAATCTTCCCCATTGAGATAATTTTAGATTAGAGATTATTAGTTTGACAATAAATAATTCAGGCTTTGTCATTTCATAGCAATAAATTTCATCCAATTAATTCTAAATTAAAACTTACAATGATTCTTAGTATTTCATTAAAATTAATCAATACAAAATATTTTTTTACAGAACTGATAATTTTGAATGTAGCTAAGTAATGCGTCTTATTATTATAATTTTATTAATATCGATTTTATAAACAATTAGTGTTTGTGTTGTATAAAAAAATTATAATACACAATTTTCGTATTTATTATCACAATTACACATGTAATGAAACATCGCAACGTAACTTTTAAATTACAGATTTTATTATACTAGCGGACGTCGCAAAGGTCGCAACAAATGGCAACTTTCCCATTAGTACCAACTTTTTGATACGTGCGAGAAACTCATCTGACCCTTTTATTATCAAAAAGATATCCTAGCAGCAATCCCTTGAAATGTTATCGTCTCCTGTGCCATGACTTCTTATCTGACTCTCGCACGCTCGTATTTAACCGGGACAAAATTTACCTAACAAAGTAACGTTGCGGAAAACCTTCACTATGTTATAGAATTTTTGCCATTGGTGTTCGGTAAAGCGAAAGTGAAGTCAAAGTGTCTCATCTTTTCGATAAGATTAATGGTCATAGTGAGCCGTGACGTTTCTAATGGTATAGGATATTGACAGAGGATTTGTTTCTTTGTCCTTGTTATTAATGTAAATATATACGCATATATATTACTGAATATGTTTCCAGTTTGTGTTTTTTTTTCATTTATTACTAACTTAAATGCATAAGCAATAGTTATTAGTATTATTATGTTATAAATAAATTTAAAAAAAAAAAAAAACATAGTAAAGTAATTTAAAAAAATGCATATAAACCTAAACCTCTAGCTCATTTAAGTACAAGACTAATGTAGTAAATGATTATAAAACATTACATAATTATCCCCAAAATCATAATCTGGCTAAAATATTTTTAATAGGTAGTTTAAAATTATACATATCACCTTTTTTACTTACTTAAGGGTGTGATTTTGCATCAAATATGTGCAAGAAAATAATATAATAGTCTATTTAGTAGGTACATTTTACCTTGGTATTATTCTTAGAAGTGAGATAGTGCTGATGGAATATCTGTAGTTGTGATGCTTCTTGGATGATCTGCGGATCTGGTTCTGTCGCTATGGCTCTATAGAGTCTGCCCCGTGTCAGATATTTTATATTCATTAGGATATCTATGAACCAATTTCATCGCTTCTTGAGCACACTTCCAAAATGTGTTTACGTCTTAATAGAAAACATTGTCCATATGGCTACTTTAGCGATATGTGACCTTGGAGCTCAAAGAACAATGGTAATAGATGCAGGGTCGAGTGTATTGTCTCTGACGCGCGGGTGATAACGTTTTCTAAAATTTTTGCTACGTGATATTTTTATTGCTGCTGGTCTTTTATGGTACGGAAATCTTTCTTTCGTTGTATAATATGTGATCTTAACTTGCAATGGGCTGATTATTTTGTAGCGTGGAATATTTTTTTCTTCGTTTTTCAAGTAGTTGTTATGGTGACCTCTAAATTGTGACTAATATGAGCACGTGGTTGAAAACTCTAATTTGAAAAAAGTGTTTTTTTTAGAGGTTTGTTTTTTGAATTGGCAACACTTTTCTCAGCGACAGCCAATTTGACAACTCAGAAAATTCTGGTTTAGTTCGCGAAACTTATCGTGCGCTACGTCCTTTTTACTGTCGACATAAATGTCCATCTGAGCAAGTAATTCGAATAACAATGGATTATACTAATTGATAATACACATCCGTAGAGACGTCGTACAGTGCGCACCGAATAAATTATTTCTGCTGTGAAGTGTAGTATTAAGAAGCATCCGGATGAGTCAATTCGCCATCGTGCACAGCAATTGAAGCTGTGCCATTACATTCACAAAAAGTAACTGTTTGGTGTGCTTTATTGATTGGTCCATACTTTTTTTTAAATTATGCTGGTGAGAACGTTACAATCGATATAGAGCCTTATAAATTTATGATCAAATCGGTCTCCAGTTGAATGGCATTAATGTGGAAGAGCTGTGGTTGCAAATAGACGGCGCAACATGCCATTAAGCGCGCGCCACAACCAATTTATTAAAGAAAACGTTCGATGAGCGCATAATTTCGCGTAATGGACCTGTGAATTACCATCCTTTGTATTATTTTGTTTGGAGATATTTGAAGTCGCTAGTCCACGCTGATAAACCAGATCTGGAAGCCAACATTCGCCGCGTTATTGTTGATAAACAGACCCAGTTGCTCGAAAAAGTGGTTGAAAATTGCACTTCCGAAAGCATATTTAAACACAATAACATAAAATTATATTTTTAATAAGATCAATACCATGGCTATCACCACGATTTGTATGTTTTATTATTTCATTTTAAAGTTCTATGGCTTTAAAAAAACACCAATATTTGTCTTTAATTCGGAGAAAACAAGCGTCTAGTTTCATCTCATTTGGTGTTAAATATTTTTATATTAATAATTGATATATTATATAATGTCTAATAGCGAATATAACTTGAACTAATTTGGGCTACATTAGTACACAAATTGTTGTTGAAGTTAGGTTAAATGCTTTTAAACGATTCAGCGAATATGGTATATAAGTTCTGACGAAGAAATGAAAGAAAAATAAATTAAAGGCCTATATATTTCATACAAACAGTGGGCAAATGAACCTAAAAAGTGGGTTTTCATTATTGCAAATTTAGCATACGTAGGCTCTTTGGTCTTGCAAAGTTACCAATTTCATATAATTATTTTTAGGTGTATGTAATAGTAACGTTACACAATAAGCTCACCGGTAAATGGACTTACATTATTTCAATTTGCATGATATTCACACATCATCTATTAAATTCGAAGTTCAATTAATAATTCTTGTAATACATGGGCTTTTCCTGGAACGCTTGTTTGCATAACATTTAAGACGCCGGTCGCCCTAAGCCCTTCGCGCTTTGTGATATTTGATAATAGCTGTATAATATACAATATAAACTCCTCTATAAACCTTTTGTTTATAGCTAGAGGTATGCTCCTCAAGGCCTTGACCTTCACTTTGACACCGAGCCGTGACGATATTCTTGAGCCCGAAAAGAATAACAACTTTGAAGGGACAATGACCGTCCCATGTATGATGGCTATATTTGTATAAAAAGGCTGACCATAATTTAACATTTAATCCACGGAGAAAGCCATGAGGTTTTATGGTTGGCTTTATCGCGGTGCAAAAAGCCCGCCCCGTGATACAATAGCCCATTCTCTACCCCACCGTCCAACCACCCTTATCCGACAAACCACTGATAAAGTTCATTAACGGAATGTGTCCACGTTGCTAGTTGCCAGCCAACTGGCTGCTGACGGTACTTGGAAAATATTCCAAAAACTTAATATATACAAACTAAATATAATAAATAGCGTTTAAGGACCAAAGTGTCTACGGGTGAGTTCAAAAGTATGATAATCATAAAGTACTATGAAAATATTTTATTAATTTTAATTTAGTAGTAAACTATTCTATATAAACTCATATGTATTTAAAAATAGTTATTGAATATGTCTTTAAAATAGTTATAAAAGCCAACAAATTAATTTTATTGGCTTGTTGAAAACACATTTAGTTACATATCTTACAATATACTAAAATCCTATGGGAGTTTTTAACCACCTGTGTTATAAGTTACAATTTAGAGGTCACCATAATGACCACTTGAACAATGAAAAGAGAAATCTCACACAGTACCGAATTATCAAACCCGTTAAAAACACAACGAAAGATTAATCTCAGTATCACAAAAATAACCCTTTGTACGAGAAGGCGCGTGCCATTATTGTTCTTTGAAATCCCTGGATAATCACCACCGAAGTAGCGATTTGGACCTAAACGAGACCCATATAATCCCACCTGGTTCTTATGGTCGAGCATAGACCTTTACCTACCGACCCATTAGCAATCAATAGCTCAACGTCCTATAGGCTTTGCATAGTCGGCTGTGCGCTAAGGAAGTTCTCCACCTCCGTTCTTAACTTAAGCCGTCTCAGTTATTTTTTTATAAGCACCAAAAAAACTGTAATAAAAATACTTATACAATCATAAAGTCGTGCTAATTTATAATACAGCAAAGTAATGTTTGTGAGTGATTCTTTACTTCTGTGCAAAGCCAGAACCAACGTCTAATTAACTATTAAATGTTTCCTGTTTCTGCAATGACGTTTGTAGCGTAAAAATCTTACAACAAAAGGGAAGAAACTAGTAAATGAACTATAATACTTTAAAAATATATTTTAAAGTGTTTAAGAATCGATGAATCAAAACTGTTATTTATGAAACGGTTACTGAAATATTAAGCTACAGGAAGCTCTGTTTTATTTAATATATTTGATAAAAAAAAATGTGTCAAACATATACATCCTGCAATGTTCGATTAGGTTAAATACCATAAAAGTATATATTTAAATATCAATTACCTTAACCTAAGATTTTAGAAAATTTTGTTTAATCCTACATCCCCTTTATAGGTTTTCAACGTTTCTGTAACGAGATTGAATAAGGCTGTATGACCGTTTTATATGTCAATAAAGGCTTCGTGCAAAGAGCCCGAATGTGGCCATTTTGACTGTTTGTGACTCTCTAAGTTAACAGATAAATACATACATAGATATATTATATACTTTAAGATATACTTCTTGTATTTATTATATGTACATACATATAAATAAATTATGAAACTTATTAAATAAAGAAAATATAACGATTTAGCAAGGATGATATGATATAGGATTTCCCTTATCGCTCTCAGATCCGCCTCGTAAAATATCATACTAATATCAAAGGTCGCAAATAGTGACATTTATATAAAGAAATGTTTGACATTAAGAGAAATTGGAAAGCTCTCGCGTATCTTCAACTTATCGACTCTTCGAATCCTTTGGGTTTTTCTTCGCTCCGAGTCGGTGTTTCTATACTTTATTATTTGTTTTATTATTTATTTTATCCTTAGTGAGCTGGTGGCAGTTCATTAACGCAAAAATTACAATTTTTGCACCCGGTTTCGAATAATCAGGATTTTGTAACCATAACGCCAACAAATTTGTGCCAAATTACAGTAAGCTCCGAGTCTCGGGCAAATTAAGGCTTTTCCGGATTTATTTTGCTGGGAGTTTGCTCCGTTTCAAGTGCCTTATAAATCTGAAGTGAAAACTTTCGAAAAGCTCGCCGGAAAGATCTAATAAAATAAAAATTATTTAATTTTTTTGCTTTATAAAGATACAATTACTTTATACAAATTAAAAATATTTTATTATAGCTTTTATATAAAATTATTTTTTAAAATAACTTATATGATATAATGTCCATTCGTTACGAAATCGACATAATAACATTTTTCTTTGAAAAATTCCAATTGTATATAATATATAAAATCTGTCGCTGAAAATATATTGTATAAAAGTATCCACATATATGGTTTATTGTCATTTGCATAAGCTTTTATATTAATATTTTATACAGCAATTTAATATTTTTTTATTATTGTAAAGTTGAATCATTTATTATACAATTCTTAAGCATCTAGAAATTTATTTTCTCCGCTACTATAAAAGCTAAGCACTGCTTAAATCAACAATATCGTAATTGCTTTTTATTATCAAAAAACGATTACTTTTTGCAGTTAAAAATTAAAATATAGAAACGGCTACAGCTGGCCACAATTATCATTGAGCGCAAACCACTGGAAATGGGTTAATCAAATTGTAATTATGAAACGCTTTAATTAGGTTATTTTCCGCACTGACGCATTTCTCACTCAATAGTCAGAAAATAAAATTCGATGAGGGTGTTAAACGAGAGCAATTCACCCGAGTGTTATAGGTTCGAACTTTACATGCAAAACAGTCTCCTTTTTCTCCCTAAGGATTGGCTATAGTATATATAGAAAGCATACTTTATTCAACTACCGGGATCCTTCAAAGCTCTAAGGCAGAATCAGTTCTAAACAACTCGAGTGGACCGAGCTCAATGATAATAAAACATGAAATAATATTGAGCACATGATAACTGATTAACTATAAACCCACTTTATTAAATACGATTATTTGCTCTTTGGAATACAATGTGTAGCACATTTACTATATGTATGGATTGATAGTGTTTCACGCTTAAAGATCGCATACTCTGTTTTAGATTATATGACATATACAAGTCTAGAATAGGAGCTGATTGAAAGCTAATGTCAACTGCTCAAAAGACGGAGTAAGACCCTTAGAAACCACTGAAATATATGCATATTTATAGCCGGCAGGTGAAATGTCTACAAGCGGTAGGCCATCTACCTTATTATAAATGCAAAAGGGTTAAGGAAGTGAAACTCGGAGGTTGCAATTGTCTATATCTATATAGACAATGACAATAAGATAAAAAATACGAGCAAGTTTAATGAATTAAATATATCACTTTAATTAAAATACATATAATATTTGGTATCATGTTTCAATTTTTTGTGACTCCCTGATGTTTTATAGTTTTTATTTGTTTAAATAAAATTAAATATATTTCACCTTAATGCATCTCTATGGTAAAAAAAATACAATATATTGTATTATTATTTACAACTAGCTGTCGGTCCCTCACTAATGTAAGGTACCGCAGCTAGTGAGTGTGTGTATACACCGGACCCTAAACTTTTTGTGTTTAAAATTTTATTTTTTAATCGTTCTGATTTTTTCGAATATATTTTTAGTATCACTCGTTAGATATTCTATAGTGTGGGTTATGTGTGAGATAAAATGGCATTTGTAAGCTGTGTATTTTATTGTTATTTATCGGTTAGATCATCTGTAATGTTAAAAATACAAATATACTAATCATAAAAATTGAATTCATAATTTGCATTTGAACTTTGTAAATGTTTTCTCAACTTAATAAATAATAAATATTTTTTCTACCCACACATTCAATAAAAGCATTTTAATAACCTCAGAAAACTAATGAACTAAATGTAAGCTAATAGATTTTTTATTTTTGTGAATAAATTTCGTTAAGTTATGAATATTGTTTCTAGTATTTAGCTAGGTAGAGTACGCTCGGGATAAGGATGCCGGTTTGTTATTGTGTGCGTGTACATGTATATGAGAGGGAGAAGCGATGTAGCGTGTACTTTGTTGTCTCGCTTTCTCTTTTAAGGACAGTCGCTGATTCGTCAACGCTGGTATTCGTCATTAAAATGCAGTGTGGCACAGAAGTTCGATCTTCTCTAGTGATTTATTTTAAATAATTTTGTGTTGATATTGGTTTAACCCAGATATGCCCAATGTCCCATGGGTAGGTCACTAAACTCGTGCCACTGTTTTTTATTTAAAATTAAATTTTAAGAGAACAAAATTTCTTGAGCATATCTGGGTTAATTGATATCAAGGCTTTAAATATACACTGTAAGTTATTCGTTCTCTTACCCGTGGATTAAAATATTTTAATTATTTTTCCATTAATCCGTACGTTGTTGGTTTTTTACACTATTGTAAGTAAGGTTTAAAAAAGTTATTATTCTTATCGTTACGCCAATGATCATTTTTTAATATATTCAATGGATTCTAATGATTTAATAGAGTCATCGAGCCATTAAACAATCTGCGAATAATTTCTTTCCCCATTTTATATCTTTTTGCTTTTGAAGAATAGCTAAATACTTCATTATTTTTTTGACTAGTGAAAGATTTTGAATTTTGCAAATATTTAATTAATGACATCAATGTCTGGTTTCTTCGATTATATAATATATTTTTAAATGTCCGTTGAAATTTCCAAGTTAGCTCAGATGTATGTATGTTAAATAAACATATTTTCTTTTAAAATAAAAAAATTAAATATTTTGAACGAAATTGTTTTGAGCCATACAGTTCACGCACACAATAACAAACCGGAATCCTTATCCCGAGCGTACTCTAATATTGTTGTATATTATACTTTTTGGTACAGCTATAGTGTCACTGCATAATAAATACAATGCCTCAAAAGGCAAAATTCAAAGTCTCTTTTCTCTCATTTTCTACATTTGACAGTGACATGACGAATATACAAGAGTAATAAAACAAAAACAAAATGTCGCAGAACAGTGATATATGTATTTGGGACTGGAATTATAACTGCGTGGCGTCAAACCAGAAGCTACCGAATACAAATCCATATTTCGTAACACCTCAACATGACGATCCATCTTTTCATTATAGCACATTATATAAAATTAAAAAGACAAATCTGTTTTTAGATCGTCTAATATTTTACTTTCATCTTAATGATTTATTTATTTATTAATTAAAATAAGACCCAATTGACCTGTCAGTTGCAAAAATATTTCAAAGCGATCGAATATTTTATTAAAACACTTCTAACCGCAGGGCAAGATGCGTAAATAATAATTTTAATATTAATTTAAATCAATAACGAACTGATAATAAATATTTAGTCCGCGTAAATCAGCAACAATTATGCTTGATCGCGAGTTAGTTATAATTTTGTACACTCTTAACCTCACGAACTGACATGTATCATAGCTTAAGAAAACCCAAAATTAGCTATTTTTCAAAAGTAAATCGTGATTGACTTAATCAAACGCGTTTTCAAAATTTGTGTACAATACTAGAATATGGATGGAAATAATGCAATCTCAGTACGATGTAATTTTTGTTGTGTTGACACATTTTGGATAAATCAAGCACACTGTTTAATTCGTTTATTGAGAGCAATTTGATTTATAAACGATTATCGGATATATATGAAGAATTGTATTAAATTCCTTAGAGAGTTTAAATGATTTTAATAGATCATAAATTTATTGTTGTTTCACTTTTATATATCATAATAACATTGTATTATATTTGTCCGTTATTATTTTTAGTTCATAACGTATTGCTGTCAAACTTTTATAGCTGGTCTGCGTATATATTTATTAAATAAATCACACGTTTATTTATGTGCTTTATTATTGTTGTAAAGACCAGTGTATGTAAAACAAATATATTTAACAAGTATATTACAATACTCCGAAACTGGCTGTATTTTTTTATGATTTGGTATTTTCAACTTCCTTTACAATACGCGCCCTAGGCGCTCGCCCAAATTGCCTCCCACGCCACATCGGCTCTGCAGAGTGTCAAAAAGGATTCGTCCGTGAACAACTGAAATTACCCTCTTGAATAATTATTTAACATTTATCATAGCCGGCAAACAGGTGCGTATAATGGTTTTTCTCGCCGAAAAACCGGCATTGTATAATGTCCGGATTCGGGCGTAATTGTCCGCGAATCTCGGGTCCGCGGCCCACAATCGATCCGACCCGCGTGCCCCGTTTAATGCCGGTCACGATTCTGCATCATTGGACCTTATTTTTTCTCTTCCCTCTTTTTCTCTCTCCCTACTCTCTAGAGCAAACGCGGTTAACAATTTGAATGCGAATATAGGAATTTTCGGTTTTCTATATTTCTCAATCTGTGACGGAATTTGTGATGGCGGTGGTTGTCGAATAGAGTGAGCAATTTTTCAAAAGCCAACTCCGTTATCCATCAAGTCCGGAAAGCTTCTTTGTTATCGTTAGTCATCCGGCTTTTGCGGAAACATGAAAGCAACGGATGATTCGTATGAGAGTCAAATAAGTAATTTAAATATCAATAGTTAATACAATACTACAAAATATTTTAATAAAATACGTAATGCACCATTTTAAATGACCTTGCTTTAAAATTGTACTAATTCAAGCTAAGCTGACGTATGAAATATTTACGTAGTCTTGTATTATTTTTTTCCATTTTCCGTCATTTCAAATAGGCATTTATGTTCATAAATAATATAAAAAGATTATCTCCATCTCCTTATTGACCTTACATATGAATTTTCATTCGTTTCATTAATTTTTATCGTCTGTATCGACCGCACCTTTTGATTGGTAATAGCGTACAATAGTCTTTGGGTTTTTTAGGTATCAGTTTGAATTATTCCCACATCGTCAAACAAGTTAAATATATAGTCTTAGTGCTGGCAAAAATTTCTGTTTTTCACTCTTATTTTTTTTCATAAAATGCCGTTTGAGAGCAAATCATATATTTCGAAAGTTTAAGGAATAAAAATTATTAAAAAATTGAAACTAAAAAAAAAAAAATTACAATACAACAATTTAACCTTGGTGCTAAAAATAATAATTATAAAAAAAATATGCAATGTGTACTATAATTTTTAAACTTTTTTTGTAACGAAATATTTTAGGCTTTGCATGCCAAAAAAAATGTGATCTACAAAAAAAAAGACAAAAACTTTAAATTTTAAATATTTTATTCATTCAAATCTATTATTAATTTTAGTATCTAACGCAAAATTCTCATTATACGTAATAAGTTTTGTGAAAATAATTTAATTGCATCTTTCGTGTTTTAAGGCTCAATGGATGTGAGTTTAAAGCCAAAATAGCGCCGGAAAAGCTGGTAACAGTTTATTTTTATTAGATTTAATTAACCACCGTAGAGAAATAGTGTTTCGTTGACTGAGTGCTAGTAAAGATCCGCTAATGTTTGTCGTGTCGAATCGTCTTTTAACCTTCTGCCGTCTAAATTCCTCTGACCCTCTCTGACCTCTTTCATCTCAAATCATTTTATCGTTTGACAAAGTATCATATATTTTATATTTATGATTCAAGACGTCTTTGTCGAATCATAGATTAGGATGTTGGTGGGGCAATTGCATCGCTTAATAACCGCAACAACGAAATATGTTCACGCGTTGAACTGCAATGTGAAACTTTCGAAGATCGTTATGTTGTTCGCGGGTGGACGGGCGTCTTCTAGTCTCTTCGAGTGTCTGCCTTCTTCTCTTCGGAGTCCATGCTTAAGTATTCAAGACTGCAAAGCTTGCTTACCAATCACAATCATGTATCGATCATTCACTCAATTATTGCACTCGCTTCTTAAAGCAACGAAATAAGTATAACCTTTTAAAAAGTGACATTTGTTTGATGAATATCTCCGAGGTTGTGATCTTACGGTGATATATTGTTCCCGTGACTGTTTCGTAACAAATAAATGTTTATTCAATGCACCATTTTTGGGAAAACGCTTTAGTTTTGAGCCTTTGTATGATCGCACTATTGTCTAGTTTATCCTTATTGATAAATAATCACTTTTAACGCGAGTTTCAAGAATAAGATGCCATCTGTATGATCCTCCACAGGTTGGCTATTTTTTTGGATGCTGTATCTGTCCGTATTTCTATAGCTTCTACAAGTGTGTATGTCTTTAAGAAATAAATGATCCATCATTTTTACTTGTATTCAACATTAATATATCTATTTCAAACATATTTTTCCTTTGACTTATCTATTAAATAAAAATATAAACTAGTAACTCAAATTAGTCTTTCTCAACAATGTTCTATAAATAACACAAAAAGCATTACATATATCTTCATAGAACGATACATACTTGTTTTGTTGCTGTACTAAATTTTTGGCACTGAAATGTTGCAAAACCATGACAAAAATATTTTTTAAAGTCGTAACGAAATTTTTTGCAAACGTTTCCAGTCAAATTTAAAAGTATTATATTAGTTATAAGAACCACCCTATGTAGTTTAAAATGTTTAACTGTAAAATATGGAATTTTTGTAAATTCCAAAAATTTGCACTCAGTTATTCAGTCAGTAAGTCAGGCATTAAGCCGAAAAGTTTTATGCTTTCAAGTAATTCTAATAAGTTTTTTGATAATAAAAAATCAAACTGTTTAAGTGATACTTTATGGTTAAATATACAGTACAGTTAGTAAAAATATATGTTATATATATATTTTTTAGGCCAGATAATGACTTTCTTTTTTAATTCGTCTCTAAAAATATCCCTAATATTATCATATGTACGTATATGTACATATTTTAATATGTAGTAAGTCATATTAATTAATTATTGAATGGGACATATTAATACAGCCAGATTACAATTAACAGCGAGCCGGATTCGGCCCGCGAGCCGTAGTTTTCTTACTCCTGATATATTATAATTAATAATGTAAAATCAACTGTAATTAAAATAAATTTTACAGTATTATTTTTAAGAAAAATTTTATATAGCAATGAGTGTTAATAAAAATACAGTAGTCGATAGTAAAAATACTAACAAAGATGAAATATCAACTAATAGTTATCGAGTAATTTTTTACTTCTGGAAAAGTGTGTAAAATTGTGTTATATACAAATATTTTACTTTTTTGTGGTTATAAGATGTGGTTATAAAATTTTCGTTATGCTTTTCGGTTTAATCTGTATATTATAAATTTTAATAAAAATGATGATTTAATTTCTTGAATGTTATTACGAAATCTCATACTATAATTAATCTGATCCTATTTGAATCGTTGTTTTGATCGTCTTATGTTTCTCAAAATACTAAAAATATTTTAAATGCTACTTAATAATGCATTAAAGCATAATTTAAGAGATAGTCTTAACTCATGTAGGTACTCTTCACTAATCCATCATGTGAAGCTGTAACGCGATAGGCTCAAACGCATACTATGTATGTATTATATATGTATATACAAAGATAAAGGGGCCATGAAAATTCCGCAAACAAAAACAAACACGGCGGTTAAAGGTGCGCCATAAGCTCAATGGGCCAGAAAGGCGTTCAATGAACAAGAATGGTCCAAGATATCGAGCGCAAAAGCATCCAAATCCCATGAATGATCCGTCGTCGATCATCTTCGACACGCTATAAATCATGCGTGGCCATATCGCATCGCAGACCAATATCGAATTCCTATCGAAAAGGTCCACGGGCCGCAAATTTTGAGCCCCGGGCCGTGAAAGAGTGAAAAAACCGAACCGTTTCATCTTCCCGTTCATTAACTAATTCCTATGTGTGTTCGTGAAAGGTATGTGCTTTCCGCTTTTGCGCCCCGCGGATAGTTGAGTGAATGTGCAAAATGTGCTTTTGTCCTATGGACGTGTATAGGGCGTATAAAAAGAGATTAAAAAACTACGATGCCTTTGTAGCGAGCGCATGAAAAATGTTGTTCCTAGCGCGTCAAACGAGAATTAATTGATTACGTTGGATAAAATATCATACAGTGACAAGAAAAAAACCGCAAACAATTACTCGGAAAAAATTTCAAACAAGGAGATGGTGTGTCTAATTTTGATCAATATCTCCTATACATAATAATAATATAAAACCATAATCAATAATTAAATTAATTTTTATTATATTTTACTTAGTATTTTAAAAGAAAAATTAATTGTCGACAATCAAATAAGCAGATATTAGATAGAAAAAACTACATATACTTTGCCACAAAAATATTATCTTTGTAACAAAAAAATTGTTTTACACCTTTTAATTGTTTTGTATTATACTGTTCATCAACATTTGTTGTTATTATTAGGTCTTCAAATGGACTAAACCGACTAGAGGCATTCACCGACATTAAGCCCCTTATTGTCCAGGGATTAGGGACGCTAACTGCCCGCTAATTCCATATAAACATAGTTACGGGTTCAACGTATTTCCTATTAATATAACTAAAGGATTATAGATGTACGTGATACTTATTTATGTTGAGGTTATTAGTTTTTTCCGGTAACTATTATTTGCGACATATACAACAAAAACAAGACGAATGCACACTTTCCTCTTATTATGCATTTGTACGTTTGAGTTGACAATAATGTCACGTAAATAGCAATGAGAGCTCATAGTGTGTTTTATGAAACTCCGTATTCCAACTTTGTTGTGAAAGTTGGTATCGTAGTTCTAAAGATGCTTCTTTTAAAAGATAAACAAAGAATACAGGAACATTCACGCGTTAACTTTGCTTTCGGAAATGCTATATAAAACTGAATATAAATTAATATAATTTACTGCACAAAATATTTGTTATTAAATAGTAACTTCACACTTAAAAAATCAATCATTAATTTTATTATCATAGATCCATTTTAAATAGATCAAAACATTTTTAGACGTATG
Source organism: Plectrocnemia conspersa (assembly GCF_051122295.1). NCBI lineage: Eukaryota > Metazoa > Arthropoda > Insecta > Trichoptera > Polycentropodidae > Plectrocnemia > Plectrocnemia conspersa. Next base: position 22,937,835 of record NW_028277165.1, read on the forward strand.
TTTCGCTGTAGTTTTAAATCTAATATATTTTAAATAGATTAAATAATATTTAGATAATACTTAAGGTTTGAGAACCATAGGAGTGTGACTTTGTAGCCAATGAGACTCTAGTTAGTATTTTTATTAGATTATATATACAAATGTTGCGACAGATGTTTTCTCCGAGCGGTGGTGGAGAAGCTGGCGCAGGGATGATGTCCATTGGAGGTCCTCATAGATCTAGTAGGTGGCGTGGCATCGAGTGTGCATCGGAAGTTGGTGTTCGTATTTGAGCACTCATGACGGGTGGCGGGCGTCTGCTGGTCATTTCAAGTGTCTCGCCTTTTCCTCGTCGGAGTTCAGGCTTAAGTATCCAGGGCGTGCTGACCAATCACAAGTATGCAGCGATCATCCAGCCAATCGCTACAGTCGCTTCTTAAAACGGTGAAATAGGTATACGCCTTTAGAAAGCGACATTTGTTTTAAGAGTATTATCCAAGGTCATATTGCATTGCAACGGGAATCTTGTGGATCCGGTGATTTCTTATATCCGTGACCGTTTCGCAACAAGAAAATATTCCTTTAATGCACCGGAGAATTCTCGCGTGTATTTTTTTCTGGCCGTAACGAGGGCTATTGTGTGGTTCCAATCCTTTATAACAAAAAAATTTAAACAGAAAATATTTTTTCTCATCCGATTTCTATCCACAATTGAAAGGATTAACTCATACTATTTATTCATAAAAATAAAATTTGGCACGTGAAAAAGCGTTTTATCCGTCTAAGAAAAAATGTGGTTCTTCGTTAAAATGGGACACTACCGTGTGAAACCATTTAACAGCTTAAATCACAAGGTACGCGCTATAAATCAAATATCCGTCGCCTTGAGAAAAAATAGCGCATGCATTAAGATTTACCCTCAAAGCGATCATTTAAAACATATATTTACACCATTTTTTGAGATTCTCTGCAAAAATATGTAGACTAATAATTTTTTCATTTTTGATTTTTCATAATTTTATAGCCTGTTTTAAAGAAAAGTCGAAAAAAATACCTCAAATTTTTATTTTTTATAATGGATTTTTGAGGTCAAATTCTTTAAAAATGGGTGAAAATTCGTGGATTAAAGTTTTTTTTTCGTTTTTCACAAATTTATAGTCTGTTTTGTTTACAAATTCGCAAATTAGCACCATTTTTTTAGAGTTTTAGTTTCAAAAATCCATTAAAATATCTGAAAAATTATAAGCTTGTGGAATTTATATTTAAAAAAAAAATTTAAAAGTAGTTAACTTTATTCAAAGCTAGTTTTTTTAATATCGAATATATTTTACAAAATAATCATTGTATTTCTACTTTTTTAATTTTCAAGTTATTGCAGTTTGTTTCGAGAAACTTACTCTTTTATATCTTTTCGTAAATAATAATTTTAATTTTAATAAAAAATATAATGTATTTTTGATATATTTTTGAATACTTAAATACCCACTTATTCTAAAAACATAGATAACGCGTGCATTTTTGTTTACCCTCAAAATTTGTTTCTAAAAAACTTTCAATAAATACTGGAACTCGGGCAATCAAGAATTTCTTCGCTTCAGAACTGAGAACTCCTCTAAAACTTTCTCAGAGACACTTCTATTGGCATTCACACTTGAATATAAACTTTATAATTCAAGACATCAGATCGTTAAAAGCCCAACTTAGACAAAAAAAAGGTCTGTTTAACTTCAGACCAGCGAATATCGCAGAAGCTGCCGCTTCTCTCTTCACATTCGATGGTCCAGCTTGACGCTTAACCCACACCAAAAAAACCTGGACGCACTCACAGACATTTGACAATTATTCCGCAACATATTTCATATTTAATATCAAACCCCTGCGTTACTCAGAAGATTTTCCGGTTCGTATTTCGAGCAACATGACAAATATTTTTAATTTACTAGCATATACAGTGTAGATATTGAGCAGGGCATCTCGAAATTCGATACGAACTTTGACCTAATCCGGATATTTTCGGAATTCAAGAGTTTTATAAATAAATCTCAGATTTATATATTTTTTTCATTTTCCTCTTTCTTCCACTCGTCTTTACTTCTTTTGCAAAACAGATTATTAAATAAATTTGTGTAATGATGAAATATATTCCATGACACTTAAACAGGATTATATATTATTTAGGTTTTCCCCTAATCCAATGGTTTTGAAATTTTTTTTATAGCAAGGAATGACTTGATCATATTTTTGATTTAGTAGTTTTTTAAATATTTGTTTATAGGTACATTTTTAAAATAAAAAAAATTTTAATATTATAAATAAATTTTAAACCCTAAATATTTCACTCTTGTATATGGTTTAATATATTTTTTATAATGTATATTCTTTAATTTGCCCTATTAAAAATTGTAAATAAATTAATTGCATATTATTTTGTAGTAAAGTAAATCTTGGACTGACTTTATCAAAAAATTCTTTCACGTATTTACTATTTTTTTATTACCATTTTTTAATATTATTAAAATTATCTTGAAACATATTATCATTAATGTTGTTTCTTTAAACGTTATAAAAATTGTATTTGGGTAATAAACTATATAATGTGACCTATATATTTTAATTAATATATTAAAAAATATATTATGTTTATATATACATATACATATGACCTAAATTAACAAAATTTAAAACCCCAGCATTGTGTAATATAATATTTAAGCAAAGTATACTGTAAAGTTTTCATTATAAAATATGTAAAGGCTATAGTGTTAATTAAGATTTTTAAATTTCTCTTACTTCTTGGCTCGTGTTCAAGGTTATGCTGCTATATAATATAAGTTATTAAGTTTATCTTACAATATTATTGCGAGCTTTTCCTCCAAGATTTTTTATCAACCCAATATCAGAAGGCGACTATAATCTAATAACCACATATTTAAATTATTTTTTTTATAATACAAAAAAATATAATTACTTATTGCTTGATTTATATATTCAGATAATGAGAAAATTGTGATCTTTCCTTAAAATTACACCTATGAACTTTAATTTAAATATCAATTTTCAAACCCACACAGACAGTAAAATGGCTATCAAACATCGCTCTTGGATTATTCAATTCTCCCACTAGTCAGTATGCTTGTAAGTTGACTTTTAAACATACACCGAATAAGCAACACAATATTATCGCATATAATACACGGGAAGTTATAACACATTCACGATAATCCCAAAAGATGCGAGGGCACAACTACCGACCGAAAGTTTCCTTCACCAACAACGTTAACAATGAAGCCTTATGGTTCTAAACTTGTTGTTTGGCTCTTTCAAAACTTACCACAACGCAAAATTATATTGTTATATATATGCTACAACGTGCAATATCTCCAATGTCGAGTTTGCGATTCTCGATCTCGGGCAACGGAATTAACAGCGATTAAGATGGCAATTAAGCAATTTTGGTTGGCCTTTCGAAACACAGAGCATCTTGAATGTAAAACCGCAAACAGCTAAACTTGCAATTATTTGTAAAAAGTAATCTAAGAACATTGATTTTTTAATAATTATTACAATTAACGTATTAGTATATGTGCTTTTTAAAATTAATTTTGAGCGTTTTCATGTATTTTTATTTATTACATATTTTAAAGTCAGGCAATTTTTACTTTTTTTATTGTATCTAATTGACGTCTAAATATTATAATTATGCACTATAAATAAAATATGTAATATTTAAACCCAACAAAAATTATGTAGTAAAAAAATTGTGGGACCTCGGTTGCTCAGAAACCGTCATGCGGTTGACGCAGTCTCGCAGTGGGAGCTGCCGGCTTCCCATATCAATAACCGGGCAGGTGTGAAATCCCGAAAATAATTATCCAGAACCGCTTTTTATATCACTTTAACGCTCGTATGGATTTTTTTTATTTTATGAGGTTGAAACATTATCTTATTTATATATTCGTCATCAGAATTCCATTTAAAATATATAAATTGCATTAGTAATGTGATTATAAATACATATATGTTTATCAAATAAATAAAATAAATTTAAAAATATAGTTTCTAATTCCCTCCCCCCCCCCCGCCTCCCTGTTTCAAAAGTCGCCGCAGACTACTGATTATTTTTAATCAATCATGTATCTTTGTATCGTTATACAAATGCCTAATTTGAAGTTTCAAAATAGTTTAAGCTTAATTAAACTGAATTCATACTGTCCTCGGGGGACCTTCTATTATGTTAACTTTTGCGAATTTCGTTAAATTATAATACCGGAGCAGCATCAGCGTAGGACTTAATTAAACCCAATACCCTTTTAGAATCTATTACTGCTTCTTAAGGCTTCCTTTTCGACAATGAAGCTGTGTGTATAACACTATAATAATAATAAGCATATAGCACTATAAACTATGTTTAACTGCAAATAGTATTATATTTACAGTTATACTAATAGAATTGCACCTTAAATTTATTGCTTTAAAATTATAAATATAGTTTAAAACAACTTAAATATATAAAATATAAAATAATTTTAGTGCATAATATTTATAAGTATTAATGCAAGAGGTGTCCAACCTTTTGGATTCTCTCAACCACCTGACAAAACATTGTCAAGGGCAGTATATATAATTTAATATTTATTTTCTACAGTCTAACCATATCATGAATGAGTCAATTACAACTTTACTTTTTACACAAATTATAACACCTGTGAATCGTGCCGATGTCAACTGAAAATAGAGTAGTAAATATACTCAAATGCAGTTGCTGTTTTTTGAGTATATTTTCATGTGCTAATGTATGTGTAAATAAGATTTTATAATATTATAGTATTGTTAGATGTTTAGCTATATTTATAATATGTATTCTCCGATGATTTTTCAACGGGTGCGTCACCACAAACAAAATGTTTTTGAATCGATATATTAACGAAGTTTGCCTAACCGATTTGTATCTTGTCTAAGTTCTAATTAAAAAAGGTACGTTTCGGGTCTTTGCGGTTAACGGACGACCGTTAAATCAATTAATCCTCGGTCGAACCTTAAAAGCTTTTGGATTAACGCTGTAAGTGTGATTCAGAAAATTCTCCTAGTCAGAGATCGGTTATATTTTGATTGACAAGAACTTGGTTCAATTTTACGCCACTCTCAAAAACCTACATTATTCTTAAATGACTAATGACTACGTATTAGTGGACGTGCCGGCCAATTTTATAATTTGATTCATTACCGTACACTGCCGCAAACTTTTTTGGCCCATTTTTGAAACCTTAAATAAGAGTCGCTAATCAAATTTTCAAATCTAACTTTACCCGTGTGAACTTTCCAATTTCATTTAAACTTTAAAGTGAAATCCTATAGAAGTCGGGGAAATAGCGCGGATACTTTTCCGTAGAAATGCAATCGACGGATGTAATTCAATTAAGCCGTTTAATAACATATATGAATATTTATGTTTTATATGTAAATTGAGATGAAATAAAAGTGCTTTATTTAATTAATATAATTTTGCAAGATTTTATATAAAAAATCGCGTTAATGTAACAAATCGATAAATTGATAATTTCATTACGTTGTACTATGTGTATAAGTTAATAAAAACTTTTTAGTCGTTTATTTTTTTATATGATAAATTCGTTACTGTTTCATTGTAAAGAAGCTTAATTGACAGCTATGTACGCTTATTACTTTTCAATCATTTAGAATTGTCTGTGAAGCAATTTTGCCAAAATTTCATTAAAACATCAATTAAAACTTTGCAGACAAATTAAATACGAGCATCCACTTGATTAACAAAATTGATATAATTAACTGTCGAAATTTCAATTAATTTTTACATTTAATTAAAAACCGCAAAGTAAATAAGTAAACGAAAATAATCATTTTTTCCGAATTCAACGCAACAATATTGGTTAATAATAAGTTTTTCTTTTGTGCGCCTAAATAAGAAAAGTTTTTCATCGCGTTAAATCTTTTGTAAAATAAAACAGATCTCGTTTTAACAATTACTATTAGAACGAGAAATATATTTTTTAGCCATGTAACCATAGAGTAGATATTTTTTGCTCCGATAGGAACTACGGTCTATGTGCCAGTTTTGGTAATAATTCAAGTCATAAACTATGGGTCAGGAAGCTAGCGGGCTCACGTTTCTCAGGTTAAGTGGGCCAAACCGAGAAATGATTTAAGATCTCGGGGTGTGAGGTTGAACGTCCAGGGAAAATTTGAACCTTATGACATTCACCAAGGCTGAGTTTATTATTATTTAACTCAGTGCGACCTTTGTTTGTGGCGACGAAAAAGTCACGGTTGGAGCACTTAAGAGATTATAATATATGACATGTGTACAACGTACATACACATATCTTATTAACCTTACGTTAGTCGCAATATATCTGCGAGAGTATTTAAATAAATCTATATTCATATTTTTTTTACCCTGAATTTAATATATTTTATTATGTGTACTAAACATTCGGTTAGCTTCAGTCCAAACTATCAATTTCTGCCTATGCTCAATACTTTAATTTATAGACATAGACATTATCATTATTATTAGTAGGTTAAATTTAGACAGTATAAATGGATAGAAAAAAATAAAAAATCGCATTAATAATTCCCCTAAAATTTCGCCCTGCTTTCAAAGTGTTAAGGATCCATCACTACAGCCCCTAAGCTTCATTAGAAGCGTCGAGAAAACATCAAAAAGTGTCGCGTCATTTGACGAGGCCATTATTCATGACGAGCCTTAATCAAAACGAGGTAATCCGAAAATGACAGTCGACAGGTAAAAGAAAGTCTACCATAACCAAGGAGTCGTAGTCTTTAAATTAGTCAATAAAGAAGGCGTAATGTAGCCTTAAAGTGCGGCCGTCACATTAGGATCTTCAATTAGTGACTTAAGTGCCACGAAACCGGAACTAATGGTGCTACACCCCGTTATCTAGTTAGGGTTGCCAGCTTTTTACAATATATTCCTAGATATGCAAATTAAAAAAGACATACTAAAAAATATGTATATATGTTGGCAGGTTTGACTTGGTAGTTAAAGAGTTTTGACATGACAAATATTTTTAATATATATATATATATATATATATATATATATATATATATATATATATATATACATATATATATATATATATATATATATATATATATATATATGTATATATATATATATATATATATATATATATATATATATATATATATATATATATTACGCGGGATTTTCATAGTATTCACAATTCGGCAAGAACTGCATCTGCTGAGACGATTTTCTAATATGTTGATTACTTAACTGCGCGCATTTGTGTAATGAGCCATAAATAGTTCTCCGCAAATCTGGTGCCTGTTATTGCTTGATTCGGTTTACTGTGAAAGTGATTTGAAAACTGAAACATTTAAGTTTCTAGTTTCTAGCAATATAAATATTAAACATAAGTATTGAAAAACTTAAAGCAAAAATGATGTATTTTCTTATTTTTTATGAATACACCTACCTTCTGAATTTTAATTTATAAATATTATTTTATAGATATATATATATATATATATTTATATATATATATATATATATATATATATATATATATATATATATATATATATATATATATATATATATATATATATATATATATGTGATTGAATGCGTTTTCGCGGAGAAATATTTGGTTAATATTTCTAGGAGTCGGATTACTCCGCGTACTTTTTTGATTCCGTGTGGAATCATGGTCCCTACGTTCTGAACAACCACATGCTGGGCTTTGCCCACACCGGATGTTCATATTCTCAATTTTCCCCTGAGGATGGCCGGGCGAATCTGGCCGAAACGTAGGGACCATGATTCCACACGGAATCAAAAAAGTACGCGGAGTAATCCGACTCCTAGAAATATTAACCATATATATATATATATATATATATATATATATATATATATATATATATATATATATATATATATATATATATATATTATTTCCCTAAAAACGAATTAAATTTTAAATGATTATATCTCGAAATTGAACATGTTATAGAAAAATTAAAAACACTAGGAAAAATGTAGATTTAAAACTTTTTAAAGAGCGATGATGGCTTCATAATAATGGGCATAAGAGTTATTTTTATTAACTGTTATTAACTAATAACTAATTAACTAGTTTATTTTATAAATATACATTAAAATACAATAAAAATCAGTCGGTAGTGCTAAATTAGCAAATTTTTGAATTCAGCGAGTATTCGCTGGCGTGTTGAGTTGTATTCTTGTCAGCTGTGATATCGGTAGAGCAGCGTATTTTCTCTCTTGTATTGATGCAGTCTCTTAGTTTTTCTCTGCTACTGTCACATATTTTATAAAAGTGGTTCGAGACTGCTCTGTTGAATTATAGATGAGTTCACGTTTAAAATCAGAAGCGGTCTAGATGGTCACTCCAGCGAACGATATCCAAAAAGTAGAAAAATAATAGTATTATACGCAAGGTATAAAGTATTGTCTAGCGCATCCTTTCCAAACAAAGAGTAGTATTTTTAGTGGTACTTATGGTTGATTGACGTTTCGAGACGAATGTGATATTAGGTGGTCCATGCAATATTTCCAATTTAGTCGCAAGATCTCTCTTCGATCTTGTGAATCGACTTTCAAAATTGACTTATTTTTTCGTTTGCTCGAAATGGTATTTTAAATAATCTCTAAATTATAACAAATTTTGCAGGTGGTTGAAATAAATACATAAATTTTATTTAATATAATAATCCTTTGTTAATTAAGAACCTTGATACTAAATTATTTAATAATCAGAACTTTTAAACAATCAGATGAAAGAAAATGTAGAAATAAAACTTTAACGTATTGAAGAAATTATATATGTTATTCATTATAATAATTACATGTTTCTTTACATAAAACAATCAAGAAATATATATATAATATGAGAGCTAAAGATTAAAACCTAATTACTTAGAAAACCTTAAAAAAAGGCTTTTTGTAGGTAACTTTGTTTTTAAATTAATTCGGTAGCATGGACAGAGAAAAAAATTCTTTTGATGTTAAATTTTCTTTATACACAAACGTGTAAGTGAAATGTAACTGAGACGCTACTGAAAAGTTATTGAGTAAATCAAGAAATATTTTCTCGCATTTACGTTAGGTTTTCGACTTATACACAAATATACAAGTTATGTGAAAATTTATGCAGGACTTGTTTCGATATTTTCCTTCAATTTTGACATACATTTTAAATAATTTAGTATCGTTATAGAATATACAGATTGGCTAAAAAAAACATACGATATTTTGTTAAATGACGATATCTAGTATTTAATGCTACATAAAAAATAGTTTATTATATATTTATCAAATAGCTTATTTTAGAATTATTACCTGGGCCCTCTGCTCTTTACGTTATTTATTAATGACATAAATCTGCTAGTTATAAATTTTAATTTTTTACTATATACCAAAAAAAATATTGTCAAATCAAAATCAAGTGATAAAAATTAAATAATTTTCAGGATAAATAGTGTAAATAAAAAAAACTTAATTAATTTTTGTCCCGCGAAACCTAATATGAAATCTGGCATTTGCAAGAGTGATTTAGATTATCTATAGAGATGGGCTTCCGTCAATCGTCTTACGATTTCAATGGGGCGTCAGTTTTACGGCTAGAAAAATTTCTATTAAAGATCTTAGAATCATTTTTAAGAGCAAGTGGATTCTCTCTATACGTAAATGACGTCTGCGATAAATCTTTCAAAATGCTCGGATTTGATATGAGGAACGCATTTCACTTTGTTATTTTCGTCCTCTATGTCACTTTTTTGAATCGGGATTTATAATTTGGAGTTCCTGAATGACCAAATACTCCCTTTTAATCGAAAAGAGGATATTTGTATATTTTCTGCTTTTGTATATCTGGCCCTTTCTTTTAAGAGCGTTAGGATACAATTCACTAGGTTCTTAAATTGGGTTTCAAAACGACTTCAAAAATCACGATCGCGTCTTCTTTTTATATCCGTTGGCTTCATAAGATTCTCATGTCATCTGGACGAAATACCGTTACACGAAAGAGCATGCTTTATCTCTTTCTTCGTTGCATGCGACACCACTCCCGTTTTTATTTCTAGGGGATCGGCGTCAGTTCTGGATTGCTAAATGAATAAATTTGATTAACCTACAATACCACTAACTTCATTCTATAATTTTACTACTTATGTATCTGATTTTTTTTAATTTTGTGCGGAATTTCAACGATATTTTAAATAAATATAATTATTATAGTCATTATTAAATGTATTCTTACTACTTTTCTTTCCAAAACCAATAAATTATTTATATTTATTATAAGAAAAGAGCATTATTATATAATAAAAATAAAATGAAAAAGTACAGGGTAACACCCCCACGGTGTATGGCTGAGAGGCAAATAGTAGTGGATTCTAATTAGAATGTAAAAGTAAACCGTCGAGCTCGATAGGGAATCTTATGATGCTATCCGTTGGAGCCAGGACGTCCGTATTAACTGACTCGCCTATAGCTATTACCATCCGGCTCCTTAATAATCTTACTTGTATTACATTGTTTGTATATTGTAATAATACTGTGTAATGTTTTTGACCATCGTGACGCATTGGGGTAATAAGTAAGGTCACGATGGTTTTTTTTTATTTATTTTTAAATTGTTAAATAAATCAGTATTTTAATTTTATCTCAATTTATATTTATATATAAAAATTATTGTTTGAGGCATTATTATATTTATTTAGACATTATTTTTCTGCTAGATTTTAATCCGTCAAAGAACCGTTAACTCAAACAAAGCATCTTTCGTTTGTTTGAAATTTCAATAAATGAAGTTCTGAACTGACATTGGCACAATTCTAGAACTAAACTTGCGTATAAATCTGACGTTTCACAATAGCCGATTGTGCTCTTTATCGCAAACGGACGAGATTGCTCTTTTCTCGTGAGATAAATTTAATTTGTAAACTGAACAATGGCATATTAATACACAATAAATTATAACACAAATGTATAACAAATTATCACAATAAATATAAAAGATTAGGGTAATGACTATAGTAGCACTTTTTATGCAAAATGTTATATTCTTTTAAAATATCGCTTTAAAATTGTATGGAGGTAGAAATCTTACAACCGCAGAGCTTATACAACGAAAGCAAAACATTGCGAGACCATAAATTTCCTCTGAGAAATTTCGTCTACCTTGCGGACTTTTGCAAAAAAGAAGGTCAGAAATATAAAGCAACTGCACGAAATATCTCCTGAGGTCAAACCGCGTCCAATCCAGATTTACGATGGCTATATTCATAATTTTTATGAACCGTCATGAAAGGTTACGTAAAATTTATACTTTATGTATATTTAAAAAATATATATACTATATATATATTTATCATATAATACCACAAAGATTTTTTTACAATAAGAAATACACAAACTATCTTATTGTTAATATAACTAAGTCAACATTTTGTGAATAATTTATTTATTGGGGTCTTAATTAACAAATTAAATTATATATACCGGATACTTAAAAATTACCGATAACGTTATTTACCAATTTTACAAAGTAGTTTTCTGTGAAATGCTTTATATATTATTAAAATTATAGCTGAACGCAATTTATTGTTTACAAGTATAATTCAGTGTTTTTCATCATAATTAAAAATACTTAATATTGATTAAGTACTATAGTTTCATAAAATACGTTTATAATAATATTGGCTTTAAACATAGATTATGACAGTATACGGTAAATCAATCACAAAATCTACGATAAATTTTGCAATGAATAACCAATATTTTGATATCTAAATAAGGTCTTCATTATGATCATTATAAAGCTGTAACACCACAGGCTCAAATAAATTAGAATAACATCTAATTATTTTTCTTAAATAGATTTCTGAATTTAACGCTGTTAATTTACGTAGTAATTCATCACATACAACTAATTTTAGTATCACGGAAACTACTCTTTGTTTGGAAAAGACGCGCTCTAGACTATACATTTTACCCTACGCACAGTACAATTACTATTCGAACTATTTGATTACCGATCACCGAAGTACTGAAGTACACTGGACCGTTTTCTTTAAGCAGTAAACAGATTTTTAGGGAGTGTTTAAGAAGCGAAATAATTGCTCCGCAATCATTTTCATCGTTTTTATCTCGTTTCGAACCAGCATTATAAAACTTGTGACAGACGTCAGGGAGTCACAGCAGCAGAGAAGGCCCAAGGGATTGCATCGACACAAAAGACAGAAAGCATTAAGCAGAATCACAGCTGACAAAAATACAACTTGACATTCCAGCTAAAACACTTCTACATCTGAAAGTCGTGTTTATAAAATAAACTGTTACTAGCTTTTCTGGCGTTTATTTAGCAGCAAAGTCACATCCTTTTTGCCTTAAAACCTAAAAAAATACATATTTTTATACTTAATTATTAGTATAATAACTTAATATTCTATAAACAACCAATTATTTAATGATTTTCATTCATTAATTAATAAAATTACGTATTTTAATAATATATTAAAAATTGACTAATGCTAACCAAACGTTTCCCAATCTTGTTAATTTAGAAACGTTTACAAGCAAATTATTCCATTTTAAGTCATATTTAGATACACAAATAATTTGCGGCTAGTTTATTTAGAAGCACTAGTGTTTTTTCCATTATTAATAAAATGTCCTTACCTACAAACTTACATCTAAATTGTATTTAATCAACGCACATTAAATTACATTAACACATATATGTTTAAAAGTAAAATAAACGTTAGATAAGCCTTGTTATTTTTGAGGGTTTTTTATTTTTATTCTCTTCAAATGAGCGCCTCTTAATCTAGGAATAAATGTAGTGACAATCCTAGAAACGACCAAATCAAGCAGCTACGAGGCCAATAGGTCAATAGCGGACGAAAATTTTCGCATCCCGCTTCCGAGAATCGTCCACTTGGACAACTCCGCGCTGGTCCATAACCATAAACAAGGGCAATAAACGGAAATGAAACGTCTCGGACGAATTTCACAAAAAGGACTGACTGAAAACGTCGGAGGTCCTATCTAATAAAACCGACGAAAGGTGCCCGCTTTAAAGTGAATTCTTGATAATGTCTTCTGGAATTGTAGGACAAATAAACGCGTCGGGGACAAAGCGAGCGCGATTTTCAAAGCATTTAAAATTCTGCTCGTGTTGTTAATTTATTTGATTTATTAATCTGTGGTAATTGAAAGCTTTTAAAATAAGGCGATTATGTCATGGTTTGAGCTCCATGTGCAATAATTTATGACATGGTTAACGAACATTACGGGGCTTAGTAGAAAATGATTTTTTTTACCAACGTTACACGGAAAATCTCGAATCCTGAAAAATAAAATCCTTAAAACCCTTCAATGTCTAAGATTTTTCGCTAATTAAAAACCTTACTAATCTATAAAATATGTAAAAAAAATTCAAATAAGTTTTAACATACATAAATAGTATTTATACAATAATAACTAGCTGTCGGACGTTCATTGTCGTGAGGTACCAAAGCTATGGAATGCGCGAATACCGGACCCTTAACTTTTTTAGTTTTAAATATTATTTGTGATTCGTTCTGATTATTTTTAGTCAAATTATCAATTTTAATGGTTGAAATTAGATATTAAGACTTTTGCGCTGTGACTCTAATGGGCGCAGATTATGAGCAGGAACAGCGAGTATTGCAGGCAAGTGCCCCGAAAAGAATACGACTGTTTAAAGTTCTGACGACTGATTAGTGACTCCTCAGCAACTGTTCAGAGTTAATTTTTATTTACTCAATAACTCCATATTTACAGAAAAATATAATTTGGTACACGTGAATAATGATAATTTCATAATAATTAATGTGAAATACGTGTCTATAATAATTTATTCATTGCTATGCATTTAAATAAAATAATGTAAGGTTATTGCGGTAGTTAATTTGTTTGTCCCAACAAAAATGAGATCACACGAGCGCGTCCAAAAGATATGCCGTTACTCCTAGTACATTTTTTACTATTACCGCGTTACTGCGTAAATTTGCGCAATATATTAATGAATATTTTACATTTTTTGAACTATTGTTCAATACAGCTTCATCCATGGAAAACTAATTAACATTTTTAACTTATTTGAATATAGGTTTACAACTTAGCTAAATATTTATAAAGTAAAACATTTTATATTATTCAAAAGTATGTTTATAAATTAGATATATCATGATAAAACTAAATATTACAATATATAGCATTTAATATGAGGTTTAGAACTATAAAACCTGTTTTAAAATATGTTTTACTTAATAATACTAAAACAAAAAAATTAAAGCAATTTAAAAACATGTTTGCACCATAAAAAATAATATTGAAACATTTTGTATTATTTAAAAATTGTTTAGCAGTTTAATACTATAATAATAAATGGCATATGTTACACATCAGAAAAATGACTGATGTCACATATTTTATACTCTTGATTCGAAACAGCTTTGACGAATCACAGATGCGGATGTTGGTGGTTTAATTGCATCGCTTGATTATTGCACTAACGGAATATGTTCACGCGTTGTAGTGAAACATCAGAATATCAGTAGATGACAATAGCGAATTTCACGCAAAATAAGCGCATCCTTTACAATCAAAAGGATAGTTTTTTTAGTGCTTACGAGTTATTAATGTGCTAGCAAATATGTGGATCATCTATGAAATTTCAAAAAGTATCGAGTATTTTTTTCTATTATTAGGCATTTATTTCTGGCGAGCCCCTACATTTTACGCCATTTATAACATTGCTAAGCATTTTATTTCAATTTGGATATGTTTTAATTCACAGCTTATTGAATCTACGTGTATTCTAAAAATATAATTAAATCAATAAAAGCCATAGTGAAACAAAACTTTTGCCAATTATCGCTTGCCATATTATTTTATTGCTTCAATTTTTTTCATCGAGGCGTAGATATAAGTGTGATTTCAAACTTTACAAAGAGGCACTCGTTTGTAGACAATTCTGAATAATGAAAGAAAGAGTCTTGATCATGGAAAATATCGACGGAACATTCGTAAATAAATAATTTAAACAAAAAAAAATCTAGCGCATTTATTATTAAGAAATGTCCTTTGAAATGAAACAAGGGACAGGAACAGAGCAGCAATAAGGTTGGTTCTTTGTATTTGTACGCAATATACGTACAGACATATAGACATAAAATCTCAATGAAATACAAGTTTAATAAATAATTTTGTAATTCAATTTTTCATATCATTAAATACGCATTAATATATATTTTTTACATGTGTATAATAAAAAAATATATATTATACATACATATGTGTATAGAAATACACATGTGTTTAATAATTAGAATTTCAATCTAGTTCAATTAAGTTGTGAAGGGGTTGAGATTATGGACGGGCTTAGTTATTAACAAAACTAAACGGGTCACAATTCTATTTCGATGCGGACAAAAGGTCGGACACCAGCTCGTGGAATTCTAAAATTGGTGTACCATCCTAGAGAGACCAAATTCTGACAGAGGCTAAACTATGCGCGGCACGATATATATTCTGTCGCTTTCTGCAAATTTACCATTCTGCATCGGGGTTAAAATTTTACTATTTATACCACATAGCGCACGTGTAATAAATACTACACAAATGTAAAAATACTTACATTATTACTATTGCTAGCTTTTGTATATGGCTTCATTTGAAACGATGTTTTTGATCAGCCAGTACATATAAATATATGTATATCAAAGCAATTCCTGTCATATTAAGCAACAATCTTTGTGACTTCTATATTTTCGGAGCAAAGACTAAAACCATCGTACATTAATGTTGATCTAAAAATAAACACATACATGCCTTTAAATGTGCTAATCGTAATCATTACCTTAATACTTATGTAATCAAAGTATTCGCAAGCAACAGTGTGGATTCACACTTCAGCAGCACAACATGATTACCAACATTGAGGACATGTGTGTGCTGTATAATCTACTTGGATTTAAGGAATTATTGTACAGGATAACTGGTAGCATTTTCTTCTACTATAGTAAAATAAACGTGTATGTTTAAGTCTATTTATTTTCTCAACTTCTCCATTAATTGGCACTAATTACATTTATTGCCAAAAGAATGAATTATGTGTGTTTGGAAAACATTCTTTGAACTTACATATCCATGGCTTAACTTTACAGTATGGACAAAAAAACTGTATGCTTCACTTAAATTAACTGAAATGGATCCATCTATTTCGTGATCATTTCACGTATTTTTTCTTAATAGGCGCTTAAGGCTTATCTGATAAAAATTAACCAAAAATAATAATTTTAAAACAACCCCTTAATCAAAAATCATTATGCAAAATATATACTCTTTATTCATTACGTATCTTTATTCACAAAGATTGTGAAGCACTTGTTATTAAATTAATAATTTAAAAACATACCTTAAAACCGTTCAAAATTACTTATTAAATTTAATATCTAGTTACATTATATAACATCGTATAATTAGGCTCAGCGCCAAATTGGTCCAAATATGTATTAGTTAATGTTAATTTCATGGTTTCAGCTTTCGCTATCAAAAACACGACCCACAGATTGAATACAACACAAATTTGCGCAATCACGCCCTGTTAAATACGTGAAATGATCACGAAAATTTGGCGCATGCTTAAATTTTGCGCTGCAATGTGAATTGAACTAAAACATGTTTTAAAATAAAATGATAATTTTAAGTAAAAAATTCTCATTACATAGCTAATGTCTACTTTTAGTAAAATGGCAATTTATGGGTTAATAGTACAAAAATTCAATTAATTGCCCATTTAATATTATTAAAATAAAAAACAATCATTGCAATAAATCATTTTTTATGACATTTATAATCGTTAAGCTTTTTGCATTATATAAAATATATATAACACAATTCAGTACGAATTACTGATCAGTGAAGGCGTCAAAAGAAAAATGCTTAATTTAATATTACATATTTTTTGATCAGGGATGGCATTTCAGCTTTTTCAAATTACGTTAAGATCAGCTGCAATTGAATTGATTCAGCAAAATTCATAGAACATTTTATCAAATTTATTGTATATAGAATAGCTAATATTATTTGGAACGAATTTGATAAACATACAGATTGGATCCGTATCGATTTTTGTTTTCTGTGGATTTGCATATAAATTAAATAACTATAAATAAATTAAGCGCTATAAATCTTTGGGTCTTGAAACAATAAATATAAAAATGTAACACAAAATTTGTGACGCACACCTGTTTTTGAGATAAGCTTAGGACAATAATGAAGTGTCGGTGTTTTCGTTCAAAGAATGAATTCTATGAATTTCGGTCATAGTAGATACAACCGATAAACATTATATTTACAAATGTTTTTTGAAGACGTAAAAGCATTTTTGAAATTTGAGCGAATAATTCGAATATTTCATTGAAACCCTAAATCACAGTGCATATAATTAAATCTAGACAATTTTTTACAAAAATGCTAGTATTGGTAAAATATCTAAAATTTCCAAGATTTTGATAAACGCTGGGCTATCATCTAAATTATATGTTTATGTAAACAACTATAATGACAGGTAAGTGGCATATTTATTGCATAAGTTCTAAGAAAGAAATGCAGTTTTATCTTCCCATTCCAATAGTATTATCTGTATTTATTTATTTTAGGCAGCGTGAAATGTGTTGATAAAAATCGAGACAAAACAGCACCGCCGCCATGACGACGATGTACTATCTGTGTCACTCCACAAGAATACACTTTGGTAAACAATTTGCTCAGATGGTGTTGGAATACTGTCTCACCCTCGTACCATAAGTGGACACTAAACAAACAATATGTTTACATAAGCGTAAACTTACTACATTTTTACCTCTTACCATAATTATATTATGCATATGAGTAGCAAACAAAAGCTAAATATAGCAGACATCTCTTTGTATATGTTACAGTAAATGTCTATTTTTCAGTGAAGTTTATTTTTACTAGTATAAATATATTTCCACTAACTGTTTTAGTGAAATCATATCCAAATATATTTTAGTTGGTAGGTTTATATTTTATACCCCAAAAATAATTTAAATTTTTTTATCACATTTTTCACATACAAATATTCCGACATTTTGTGGTTGCAAAATCGCCAAAAACAGCTTGGTTGTGTCCAGTGAGATACATTCCCTTTCGCTCGTTTTCGTTAGAGTGACGAGAATGAGTGAGAGATAAGGGCGGGTGTTACATGTGTTCCGCACGCCCGCTACTTCTCACTCACTCTCGTCAAATAGCACACGAGCGAACGAAAGGGAATGTATCTGACCGTACGCGCCTGGTGCTTAGTAGTGTAGTTTTAAAAAAATAAGTACTGGAACGCTACTCGCTTTTGATTGAATAAAGATATTTTAATTTATGTGAACCCGTGTGCAGTGTGCTGTTAAAAATTGTGATGTCGGTGACTATTTATTTAAACTCAAAGAAATTTTAACAGATGGTATAACAAATCGTACCGGAACGCGTTCCGGTCGTAGAAAAACGTACCACTACACAGTTATTTATTTTGATGTAATTTTAGTGTGTTCAATTATTGTGTAGACCGCTTTCTGTTGTTGTTAATGATACACTTTTTGTCGCAAGTTACAATACGATCGGGAACGCTCGGTAACAAGCACCGACACGATTTTATTGCTTTTGGCGTGGATTTTTGACTTCCGAGAAGTGATAATTGTTTTTTGCGCTCTTCTATTGAGCAAAATTCGGTTTTGATGTATTTCTTTAGAAAAGTAATATGCTATTGTCGCCATTGTAGTGTGTATGATGGAACGCTCCCACTATGACGGCGACGGCGTGATTTTATTTCTTGTAATATATTTGATTTAGAGTATTTAAAAAAAAATTGCAAAAGTAAAAAATTCATGCGGGGCTCCTAACGCGAGTCTGGTGCTCTATCTATGAAACTCAATTTGACAGTAGCGATACGCTCATTTGCTGCTAAAACCCAAACCTAACCTTAACGAATTAACCTAATGAAAGTTTATAACTATAATCAGTAGCGCTTTACATCTGTCAAATGATAATTTAGAGCAGCATATAATTTCATAAGCATCTGTCAGATAAATTATATTTCCACTAGTAGAAATATACATCTACTGATAAAAATGTACTCTGATATGAATTTATTAAAATGCCAGTGAAAATATATTTTTACATAATACACATTCACTGTATTTCTAAAATCCTTTATAATATTTTTAATAGTCAAAATGAAAGAATGATAATTTTAATTGTTAATTTGTAATCAAGGTTATCAATGAGATATAGAGGCATCGTAGAGTTATTGTCGTTGTCTAGATACTTTTTTAGACTGACACAAATCCAATTTCATATGATAGACATTTTTCACCTAAATATGTTTTTATTAAAATATAAATCTCTTTTAAAATCTGAGAAACTTTGCGAAAATAAATTCTATAAGAATAAATAAACACATTCTTGTCGAAAGTGCGAGTACTTTCGCTTTAATAAAAATGGAATTTCCATTTTGCTACATACGTTCGCGCGGCTATGTATAATATGTGTTTTGTTTTAATATACATACATTTTCGTACTTCGAAATTGTTCTATATGATCTTTATAAACTAAGAGATAAATAATGTAAAAAAATAATTTCTGACTTTGACTGTACCTCATTCGAAAACCATCTCCCCTTAGTGCTTAATAGTCTTTTTCGCTTTTCGCCACAAACCATTAGCAAAAGCGTAGAGCCACTAAGAAGACACGAAAGTATCTTTATTCTTTGCAAAATTTAAAACACAGTCGCTTCTTAACTCTTTGAGCACACAATAAGCAAAAGTCGATTCAAGCGTTTCACTTGTTTTTAATCCCATTTCAATACCCGAAACAATGGCAGCTTATTGAAATTTCGAGAGAGGGCTCAAAAAAATATAAAAATATCTAAATATAAATCCTTTCCTTAAGTGACCATAACGAAAGCATTACAATTGTTATTTGTTTTTATCGACAAAGAAAGCAAACAGTTAATTCGATTATATAGCTTTTGCGTTTGGCTACTAAGTGTACAACAAAGAGTCTAAAATTTGACGTTAATTGGCAAACTTACTCGTCAACGGCCCGAGCTATCCAGTTAATGTAAATCCATTATGTGTAACTGCTGTTTGTTTTAACTTTATTCCTTTTTCCGCACGTTTAATCGAATAATAAATATTTTTTTTGGAACGGCAATGAGAGAATGTCAGATAATCGTTATATTAATAACATCGGTTGTATTATAATAGACCGCTGTTATGTACATCGAATGTTCTGGATAACGATCCAAAATACAACAAAGAGAATTTGCTTTGTTGTAAATTATAACTTCATTTTAGTCATTGGAAAAAAAAGCCTCTGTTGTTGAAGTATTCACACCTTTTTATATTTTCATATAAATAGTTTGACAATATATCACAAGATGTCGCATATAGCAGTGAAAATGGTTTAAAACTTTAATATAACTAATAAATATATTTTATTTTTAAAATTAAGGCCAAAAGTAAAAATAAATAAACATGTAGTAAGAAACGTCACATAAAATCCTCGAAGCTTGATATTTAAATTTAATAATATGTAACGATAAATATCATAATTTTAAAAAATCCGTTAACTTTTAAAAAATAATGACGTGTGTTCAGTCTTGAAGCTATGTATTTTAAGTTATTTTAATAAAGCAGGGCGGACCTCATACAAAAATTTAAATTTTATAGAAATATTCTTTACTAAGAAATTATTTCTGGGTAATATTGGATCAATCATTAAGAATTTAAAAATCTAACATATTATTATAATTTTGTTTATTTCGAATTTGGCACACTATCATATCCATCTTTATTGTTCAAATTAAATTTTCCTATTATTATTTTTTTTATTATAATTGCTTGAAAATACGACCTGCTCCGAAAATAATCTCTAGTGATTCTTCAAGGTGTTTGTAATATACAAGGAAAGGTTGATAATTAGTCGGCCTGAGCAAGAGAAAGCACCACCAGTATCACTGCAACTGTGTTATTTATAAATACTAACCTTCAAATGTCAATTGTCAGCCTACTATGTCATTTAGTTTGTATTTACCAGTCATTGAAAGCGAACAACTTTTGCATGTTTACAAAAAATAATAAAATCGAAAATGCAAACAAAATACAACAAAAAAAATTGAAAACACCTAATAAATTATTATTACAAATTTTAAGCTTTGTAAAAAATATGCTAAACAAATATTCTTATAAACATTAGAGCTAAAATAACTAACGTAAAGATAATTTAAAACAACCTACAAAAATACCTTGCAACACAATAAATATATCGAAAATAACCTGTGTCAAAAGAGTAATTTTATAGGCTAGGAAATTTAACACTACTGGAATTCTGTCAGAATTGTATTAAAAATACTTGAAGTTGCATAATACATTGGAAATTTAAAATATCGTAGAAATCGCACGAAATTATGGACAAACTAGTATAAATGTGTTTGTTTTTTATGTTACTGCAGTATGTTTAAGTTAAAATGTTTTTATTTAGCCAAATATAAAAAAATTATAATGAATACGATATCAGAAATACAACATTATGTTAAATATGTTCATAAAATATACGTGGAATGAAGTAATGAATTAAAATATTTATTAATAAAATAATACATTGAGTGGTCCAAATACAGACAAAATTCATATCTTTATTTGATAAAATTAGTTCCTAGTTAAAATGATTTCCAAAAAAATGACTAGATAAAAACTTTTTCTTTTTTTTTAATTTATTTGAACCTAAATTTTAATTATGTATTTTTAATAACAAAAACTGCATTTACATGTTTTTTTAAATTATTTCCGAGAGCGTTCGCATTCAGTGTTGCCATAAGGGCTATAAACGTCAGGGGGCTTCTGTCGCGACGGGCCGCGTGAAGTTAGCGGTGGTAGGCGCGACAGCTGCGACTTCAAGGCCCTCGCCCCCTTGACCGGCGTCTCCCGAGCCACCGGTGATGGCCGACTTCCTAGACTCCGAGGCCGAGGAAAGCGAGGTTAGTCCGCCATTTTCCATTCGCACTGATGCGCCAATGCCGTAACGAAAAACTACGCGTCCTTTACCCTTTCAACCCCAAACACGCGCCAATATCCTCCAGTTCTGCTTTGACGTTTTGAGGTTATCTCGAATCAGCTACGCCCCCGTTCGCAACGACGCTAACCATATTTTACGTTGTATTTATAGCAGGAGACCGACGACGAACAGCAGCATACCACCGAGAGGCGGAAGCCCAAAAGGAAAGTCGTCCAGAGTGACGACGAGGAGGAAGAGGAAGGTTTGTATTACTGTGTTTTTATTTGCATGACCTCCATACATCAATCAATATATTTCAAAATGAGGTTATGTTTTACAACACTTGATATTACCAATCAAATTTGCCTAATTTAATCATAATATCTAACTAATGAATCTTTCTAGTTGTGACAAGTAGTTATTTGGTTTAGTAACTTGCCGGTCTCCTACACTTCGGCGATTTCAATATTCCTGCAACAGTTTGTATGGAATTTCAAACATGTTAACAACCGTTATTTATTTCTATTGAGTATTACTCTCCGTCATAATCGCCTAATGCGAGGCCTGTTATTTGTTACCCTATTGTAACGCATTATAATTTACAATATATAAATTAAAACATTTTTAAACTGTGAGTAACAAAATGATTTTCGTTATCAAATTTTCAAAAAGATCTTGGAGGGCTGATGCATAAAATGAAAATTTACACGCAGTTAGCATTACTATCTACACTACCATGAGTTGTGGTATATAAGTTACGCTATTTTCATTCAGAAGAATATTGTAAAAATGCTAAAAAAAATTATAGGTCATTATAAACAAAGTAAACAAGCAAATATATATTTATTCCTGCTCTCTACCAAGTAGTTTCCTAATTTAAGGTACACAAATGCGATGGAATAATATGTACTTAGTGCTAGAACGTTTGTCCGTACAAAAGGACACGGAAAATATAACGGTTAAAAGCTCAGATATACATATATATTTTATAATAGATTACTTATTTCATTAAAATAAATGCAATACCTTTAATTTCCAGTGCTTCGACTGGTGTTGTATCGTTGTCTGTCTTCACCTATAATTCATACTACACAATCTTTATAATGTTTCTCTATCAATTTTGTGTTTAATAATTCCCTTGTGGGTTTTAATTCTGCTGCATCATTTCTAAATTCGATTGCATCCCAAGCTCAACAATTTGATTGGTTATATTAGAAGTTTCGCTAGCATCTGAGTTCTTGACCTTGTCCCAAGATTTTTATATTCAATTCAGTGTATCAAATACTTCAAAAAGTCTCTTATGATTAATAAAATATATTAGTTCATATTTGCAAAATGCGTGATAAAACCTTTTCATATAACTGATAAGGACTAGGAGGAGGAATTGATTAGACAAAAGACTTGTAAATGAGTAGAAGTTGTATTGGTTCTGACTTCACTCTCTCTATTTCCTTCCTCTATATATATTTAACATGTGATGATCTTTAATGGATTTTACCAGCAACAGTACCTTATTGTTCTTGGTATCAAGTATCAAGATAACATTATCGAAAATCAATCCCTTGTTTACACTTATAGTTTCACTATAAACAAACGTTCATATAACTTGATTCCTGCAATTAACAAATTACGTCACAGTAATATTAAATTATATAATATTAAAAATACATATTACAAATCAAGATTATATAACATAACTATGTGAAAAGAAAGACAAACACTTGAAATCGTTTTATATCTGTTTAAAATATTATTCCTTTCCACCATAAAGAGCTTAACATTAATTAATTAATTTCAATTCACTATTTGATATAGTTACTCTAATGTTGGTATTGGTGATAAGACTTTTCTGTTTTCTGTAGTTCTACCATTTACGGATATGTCCAAGACAAGTTTTTTGCTGAAAGTAGCTGAATACATATTACTCAACATTCGTCTATAAATCTATCCTTATAGTTTACCTGCTTAACCCTAATATTTTTTTTATGCTATTCTTGTCTGAAAATATATGTATTGATATAGGCCAGGACTGTCCAGTCCTACCTTAAGCAACTTTTTTATTGAAATAATAGAATACACTCATATGTGCGTTTGTATCAGAGACATTTGACACTCATAAATCAGGAAATGAAACACTATGGTCCTAGTATTTTTTTAACATGTTTCTATTCAAGATATGCCTATTACGCAAATTATCAAATACAATTTCAACATATTTACTGGAATACATATCAATTAATTGGTAAAAAAACAGAAGCTGTAAGCTTCAAATAATTTTTCAGGGAATCTATTTAGAGTTGCGTATTATATCCAGATAGTAAAATATATACACGAACCAGATGATAAAATATTTATGTATAAAATCCACAAAAATTAAAACCAAAGTTTAGTTTGTCAGGTCCTTAAGTTGTTTGATTCAATTCTGACGTTGTTTGTACCTATTTTACACGCGTCGATAATTGCTGGTCGATTGTTGACTTTCGTTTTATGTTAGAAAAACGCTCATAGATTATTTTAATCCAGTTGAGTAAATATAAATAGTAGCGATGACATTCTGAGACAACGATAATTTTTCTTAGGCAATGAGTCAGACCAAAAAATTCAGAAGATTTTAATAAGCCTATTGACTTCTTTCAACTTCACAAATGAGCGCGGACAAATGGGCGTGCGTCAAAAGAGCGCTGCATTATAAGCGCTGCATCATAAGAGCGTTTATCAAAGTAGCGCTGTAACAAAATAGCGTGTGTCAAATGCGCAGACAGTCATATGAGCGTTTGACAAAAGAGAGCACGTCATAAAAGCGCAAAAATACTTGGAGAAAATCAAGTAATGAATATTTTAGGAATTAGGTATACAAAATATATGTAAATTGAGAGAAATTTACAAAGAATAAAAATTCACGAGATATAGGCGGTAAAATTAGTATTTTATGTGCCAGAGCGTAATGACAATTAAAATGATTAGCCAATGAAAACATTATTATTTATTAATTATTACGTACGTACGAATGTATGACTCCCCATCCCCATACGTACGATATACATATATTTTTACTAAAATGAAACGCTGCTTTTGAATTTATCATTAGATTTGTTCTGTAATGTTTCATTAAATTGACAAATAATTATCGACTCAACTTGCAATAAATGCGTACAGTTATAGGGCAGGTATATGGCTAGTCAGACCTTATATCTTATATATAATTGTTCTAATATATATATATATACATACCTACATACAAATAAAGTTTATTTTCGAAAATATATTTGTTTATTTATTTTAATTTGATAGAAAAATTTTCTGTTAAATAAAGTTTTATACCTACTTTATCATTGATTAGTAATACCATTTAAAGATATAATACTGAAGTTCTTCATTGATAATAAAATCCAATTTAATGATTCGAACAAAAATTAATAGTTGACTGATATTAGTTTGATCAGTACTTTTGTCCAGACACAACGAAGAGTATTCGCATTTTGATATTTTGTCACACAACTTTTTAGAAACGTATTCACATGTGGTCCACTCGTCAACCATCTGATGAGATAATGCCACTGTTTCGAATTTTCCAGCTAATTTGAGGTCGCCAAATTATTTTGCCATTTCTATCGCACATATCTTCACTATTACACCGTCACTAAATGTTTTTCTTCGCTTTCGCTAGCTTCAAAGCTACATTACCAAGCGATACTTTCTTGAAAAATGTTTGCTGCGTCAGTTTCTTCTTGCATCTCCGTTATAAATATAATTTTTTTAATAAATTCAGTATAGTGTCGTTTCACATTGTACTCTTTAGGTAATGCTATAATTTGTATGCAAACAAGGCACTTTTGTAATCGAATTCCCATCAGCTTCGGTACACTCGTTTTTCTTCTTCAATTTTTCATTTCTTGCCAAACATGATAACAACAAAAAAGCGCTCTGATCCCGGCAAATGATAACATACGATAAGACAATGATGTCCTTACATCTTGACTGTTATACATATCTTATACAAAATCTACCAGAGATCTGCGTGCTTCAAAGAATTATTTCGTGGGCCGCGTGTTGAACAGTCCTGTTATAAACCAAACATATTTATCGAATTTGGAACTAAACATACAAAAATGTAATACTCAACTATCTATTCCTCTATATGTGTTACCGAGCACTTTTACTAAGACGGCGTTGACATGTTTTTACAATTCCAAGAAATTAGACTGAACACATTGAAACCAAATTGGTCATTTTAACCCTTTGCGCTCCAAAGACATTTTCAAAAGTTTTTCAACGACAGTCATTTTCAGTGAATTTGTCAATAATTATGTTTGAATTACCGCAGAAATACAGATGATCACGGCGATAGGTTGTGACACAGATTATTGTATCAAGCACCAGATGTTGAATGAATGGGTATTTGATCGTAGAATCAAAAATTTGTCTCTTAAAACCATTACCTGATATTTCAAAAGCAAAAAAATAACAAAATAGATTTAAATTATTTAAAAAATGTCGAGCTCACCTTGACATAATCGTTGAAAGGGTTAATTTCTTATCTTCATATTGCAAAAAAATCTCGCTTTTCAGTCAAAAGCATTTGCCATCGTAGTGTGAACAATTGCTTAGATTAGTAAGAGTTTCTTGAGATTCTTATAAAAGTTTAAAATTTCTGTTTTAATTTAGTTCTAGCGTAATATATGATGAATATGAAGTGTATCATAAAAGACCATAAACACAAAATAACTTGCAGATGACGAAGAACGCATCCGTGAAGAACTCAAAGATCTAATCGACGATAATCCTATAGAAGAAGAATCTGGTAGCGATGGTGAAGATTCGGACGTATCGGGCAATTCTAAAAAGCGTAAGAAAAGCGACGACGAACTCGATGATCGGTTAGAAGATGAAGATTATGACTTAATTGAGGAAAATCTTGGTGTCAAAGTCGAAAGAGTACGTATCATGATTTTTATTTATAAACCAACCATTATACTCATATGAATGTGACATTATACAGAAAAAGTTTAAACGCCTTCGTCGCATACAAGATGATGAAAGCGACGGTGAACAACAAGAAGACGATGGACTAGATCGTGAAGTTATCGCTGATCAACTATTCATCGGTGGATCTGACGATGTGAGTTGTTTTATATTTGATATAAATTACTTTATAATTGTATTTTGATATATATTTTTAACTTTAGGAGGAGGAACGTAGGTCGGAAAGATCTCATCAAAAAGAACAGCATGAAACATTTGATGAAGAACGCAGCGATGAAGATTATTCTGATGCCGATGATTTTATTGTCGATGACGACGGACGTCCGATTGCAGAAAAGAAGAAAAAAAGAAGGCCGATCTTCACGGATGCGTAAATATTTTTTCTTCGTTTCAGTGTTATGAGTTATGATATCTGATTAATTGAAATATTTGTTTAGCTCTCTTCAAGAAGGTCAGGATATCTTCGGTGTAGACTTTGATTATGATGAATTCGATAAGCACGATATTGATGAGTACGAAGATGAAGACGAAGATCTCGACGAGTACACGGACGAAGAAGAAGGCGAAGCTAGAGCCAGGAAAGCGAAAAAAGTCAAAGCTAAGCGTCCGACTAAAAAGTCAATCTTTGAAATATACGAACCTAGCGAGTTAAAGCGAGGACACTTTACGGATCTCGACAACGAAATTAGGAATACGGACATTCCGGAGCGGATGCAAATTCGCGAAGTTCCGGTAACACCGACAGCTGAAGGTTCGAGTGAATTAGACGATGAAGCTGAATGGATTTATCGCCAAGCTTTCACTAAGCCGTCAATTTCGCAACAAGTATATTTTTATGTGCTACTATAAATAGTATTTTGTGTGTATTTTATTACATGATATCAATTCATTATAAACAGGATGGTCCTGAAGGTAGAGATAGAGTACGGAAAGGTCCTCAAACTGTCGGCAAGATTCGTACGGCTCTCGATTACATGAGAAATCAATCTTTAGAGGTTCCTTTCATTGCTTTTTATCGTAAGGAATATGTCCAACCAGAACTGAACATGAATGATTTGTGGAAAATTTATCGTTTCGATGCTAAGGTTTGAATTTTATCATAGCATGTATAGAAAAATCTTTGACGTCTTTTTAAATGTACTTTTTCAATTATTTCAGTGGTGCCAATTACGATCGCGTAAAGAAAACTTATTAAAATTGTTTGATAAGATGCGAAACTATCAATTGGATCAACTGATGAAAAATCCTGATGCTCCTATTCCAGACAATGTTAGATTAATTAAAGATGATGATATTGATAGGTGAGTGTTTATTATTTTATGTTTTTAAATATATTTTTTATAATTGTTAATTTTATCCTTAGATTGAAAGCTGTGCAAACATCTGAAGAATTAAAAGACGTTCATACTCATTTCTTATTATATTATTCACCGGATATTCCCAAAATGCAAGAATCTTGGAAGGCTAAAGAGAAGGAAAAAGCAAGAGAGGCTCGACGGTAAATACCATTATTGGCCATCCTATCGATTGAAGAACTTTAGTTTATATTAAATCTATATTATAGCACTCAGCGTCGTTTAGCCATGGAAGCTAAAGGTGACGATGCTTACATTGATTATGTAGATGATGAAGAACCTGAAATAGTTGAGGATACACAACCTGACACTTTAAAACAAGCTTGTCGTGGTGGACCTTATGCTATGTGTAGAAAAGCTGGACTTGGTAAATATTAATCTAATAATACATTATATATTCTTATAAAAAAATATAATTATGATTATTTTATTGCAGATGGTTTTGTTAAAAAATTTGGTTTGACGCCGGAACAATACGCTGAAAATTTACGAGATAACTACCAAAGGCATGAAGTAGAACAAGATCCAAACGAGCCATTAGTAACAGCTGAACAATATGTTTGCGATAAGTTCCCAATTTCTACGGATATAATTCACGCAGCTAAATATATGGCTGCTACTCAGCTTGCTAGAGAGCCATTGTTAAGATCGTGCGTCAGAGAAGTGTTCTACGAAAGATGCAAAGTCACTGTTGTTCCCACGAAGAAAGGCTTGAAAGAGATTGATGAGAATCATCCGTGCTATGCGTATGTATTATGACTGTTTGTGTATTTTTATATCATCGATTGTTTTGTATAATTGTAGTTTATTATAGAATGAAATTCATCAAAACTAAGCCGGTTAGGGATTTAGTCGGCGATCAGTTTTTAAAGCTCGTCAT
Organism: Plectrocnemia conspersa; assembly: GCF_051122295.1. Taxonomy (NCBI): domain Eukaryota; kingdom Metazoa; phylum Arthropoda; class Insecta; order Trichoptera; family Polycentropodidae; genus Plectrocnemia; species Plectrocnemia conspersa. Next base: position 22,967,179 of record NW_028277165.1, read on the forward strand.
GGCTGAAGAAGATAAATTGCTTGCTGTTACTCTGAGTGATAACATCGAAGGCAATACGAGTTCCTCATATTTAGAAGAAGTGAAACAGCTCTTCCAAAAAGATGAGTTTGCCAAAAATGTGGAAGATTGGAACAATTTGAGGGCAGAGTGTGTATCGCTAGCTCTTACCAGAATGGTTTTGCCTGATCTAAGGAAAGAGTTACACGCTCTTCTATTAGCAGAAGCGAGAGAATTTGTTCTTAAAGCGTGTTGTAGAAAACTTTATAATTGGATCAAAGTAATATAAATTTGTGTATACTTCAATACAATTAAACTTGATCTATCAATTTCTAATTTACTTGAATTTTAGGTATCCCCATACTCCGTCGATTTCCCTGATGAAGACGACGACGACTGGGTCACTACCAAAGGTCTAAGGATCATGGGACTCGCTTATGTACCAGACTTTTCTCAAGCAGCTTTCTGTTGTGTTGTCGCGCCCGATAGCGATGTGATCGATCATCTACGGTTGCCTCATCTGCTAAAGCGAAAAAACTCTTATAATAATTCCGAAAAGTACTTAAAAGAATCAGATTTGTCTGCGTTGAAGAACTTCATCATGGCCAAGAAGCCTCACGTGATAGTTATAGGCGGCGAATCGAGAGAGGCAATCATGGTCAAAGCGGATCTGACTGATATTATATCGCAACTGGTTGATGAAGAGCAATTCCCACGAATTCCAGTCGAAATTGCCGATAATCACCTTCCTAAAGTGTATGCAAACTCCAACAAGGGAATGGTATGTTTTGTTTTATCGCTACATAACACTACAAGATTTTCGCTACCTCGATTTATCTGTACCATTAGTTTTTTTCTGTAAGATCTTGTTTTTAGATATCGTTGATTTTATTTTTGGCCAAATTCATAGTTTTTCAACAGCTGGTGAGCCATGACAATAAATAATACCCAAGGATAGTTACTTAATATTGATTGATTTGAGCTATAAACGCTTCTATCGTGATAAATTTTGTGTTACAAGCAGAGCATCGATAACACCTGTATGTTAAAGCAAATTAAAATATTTCAACAAAAAATATCAAGTTGAAGGATACAATATAACTGGGAACAAAACGCAGGCGAAGTCAGGTATGAAAACTAGTCAATTATAAAAATACGCGATTCAGCTGAAATCAGTGTAATTCTACATATAAATCGAGTTGTCTAATCTTTGTGGTAAAAATCTTGTGGTCGGTTATCGAATGCCAATTTCTATGATTGATCCATTTTAATGTTTTAGAGTGATTTTCGAGAATATCCTGATGTCTTGAGACAAGCAGTTTCCTTGGCCAGAGTTATTCAAGATCCACTTGTGGAATACTCGCAGTTATGTTCGGCTGACGAAGAAATCTTGTGTCTTCGGTTTCATCCCTTACAGGTTTGTATCACTAACTTTATAAATATAGTCCACACAGTTTTATTTGGTTTCGCAATCAATAAAAACCCTATCCCTATCACAATATTCAGCAAACATAAATTGTTTAAAAATATAAAATAATTGTTCCATAAAACGAATTGTTTATACATTACTGTTAGATGGATTATGTGCGAGGGAGCATTGGTCGGAACAGTGAACACCTCATGTATAACTGTAACGAATCCTTTTCGGAATATATACCTTACATAAATGAACAAACAATTCATTTTATGGAACAAAGTATTTATTTAAATGCACATATCCCTATTAAATCGCACTCATTGCTTAACCACTTCCTGGTAACAGTATTTTTTGTTTAAAAATCACCCTTTTCTATGCAGCGGTATGTAAAACAATTTAAGACATTCTTATAAATTTAATTTTCAACAAAAATAGCTATGATTATTTTCTCAAGAAATTTGCTGATGTTTGAGATAAAAATTCACAAAATACAAATGTTAATTAAACATTATTGTTTACTCATGCATGACCGGAAAGGGCTTAACACATTGTTTTCGGGTGATTTCGCGCATTGTTTCAAGCCTGGCGCGGGCCATTTTTTAGCAGCCGCGGAATTTTTCGGAAACGAAGAATTTCCGCGCTTTTTTTCGGAAACTCGCCATAACTTTTATACTATACAATATAAAATTATGAAATTTTAAACATAGACTGACCATAAACAGTACTATCAAATGAAGAAGAAACATGGAGGTTGACAGTTTTATATTCACTGAAAACTTGCGTTTATTTTGCACATAAAAGTACTATAAAAATGTATGTAATAAAAAATCGAATTAAACACTAAATAAAACTAAAATATGGCACAATCTGTTTTTATGAATAGTTTTTCAACGTATGATATCTCTAAAAACACGTACCTCTGTGTAGAGGTATGTCAAAAGATACATAGCTACACTTTTGGTCCAATTATCAATAATCAGATAAATTATCCACACAAAATTCATCGTCAGATTTATTTTTATCGGGTGAAAACATTTCGGGGTGTAAAACTATTTTTTAGACAACCGAACGACCGAACATTTACGCGTAACTGTAATGATGTCTTTTTTTTTATAACAAGTCACAGATGTCGCAATGACTGTTTATTGTTATCTACCCCAGGTCAAGTTTCATTGGAATTTGTTTTGTTTTCTCACTCCCAACCATCCCTTCTTTTACATCAGGTAGAAAGTAATTCCTCGAAGTATCTTGAATAGAATTGAACATAATAGAAGATATTTGGGATAACAGGAATTGTTTATAGTTCGTTATTTAATTTTTTGTACGGAATAAAAATTCAATATCAAAATTAGTACAATACATTTGGTGGAAATGTAATAAATGGGACGACGAATAAAATAATGTCTTTACTAAATATCAAAGCAGTGACATCTAGCTGCTGACAACAAAAAAAAATGCAGTTCAAATTACACGGATAAACACGTGAGCCGACTTCTAGCAACAGACTACAAAAAACGGATTTTTACGGGTTCCGCAATCCAGCAGCAGTTCCGCAAAAACGGAAAAATCCGTGTCCCGACAACAATGTGTTAAGAGGCTTTATACCTTAATATATGATGTTGCTGACGTGATATTCAATTTCAGGATCAAATACCGCGCGAGGAGTTAATAGAGAACCTGTACTTGGAATTTGTGAATCGTACTAATGAAGTCGGTGTGGACATTAATATGGCCGTTCAAGTCGGGCTCACAGTCAATTTAATTCAGTTCATATGCGGATTGGGTCCGAGAAAAGGTCAAGCTCTGATCAAAATGCTCAAGCAGACCAATCAGAGACTGGAGAACAGAACGCAACTAGTCACAATCTGTCATATGGGTCCGAAAGTTTTCATAAACTGTTCCGGGTTCATCAAGATCGATACAAACAGCTTAGGGGATAGGTAAATATATATTTTAATAAATCAATAACTGTTCATAGGCAGGTTTTTTAGTATAATTGTTATTTATTAGCACGGAAGCTTATGTGGAAGTGTTGGACGGATCGAGAGTACATCCCGAAACGTACGAATGGGCTAGAAAGATGGCTGTGGATGCTTTAGAATATGAAGACGAAGACGCTAATCCGGCCGGTGCTTTAGAGGAAATCTTAGATGCTCCCGAGCGACTTAAAGATCTAGATCTAGATGCTTTTGCTGAAGAGTTAGAAAGACAAGTAATATTATTGTGACAATTTGCATTAAAGCATTATTTATAATAATATACTTTTCATGGCTTATTGCTGTATTTTATTTGCAGGGTTTCGGTAATAAAAGCATCACCTTATACGACATTCGTGCTGAGTTAAATTGTCGATATAAAGATCTGCGAGTCAGCCACAGACCTCCAAATCCTGGCGAACTATTCGATATATTGACAAAAGAAACGCCGGAAACTTTTTACATTGGCAAAATGGTGCTTGCTACAGTGATCGGTATATCGCACAGGAAACCTGCTCGGGAGCAACTAGATCAGGCGAATCCTGTGAGGAACGAAGCGACGGGTATGTGGCAGTGTCAGTTTTGTAGAAAGAATGATTTTTCAGAATTGTCAGAGGTATATTTCAAATCAATTTATGGTATGTTTTGGTAAAAATAAGTTTTGAAAATAAATATTTATTTGCAGGTGTGGAGCCATTTCGATGCCGGCGCTTGTCCCGGTCAAGCCACAGGAGTCAGAGTGCGTCTCGATAACGGTCTATCTGGATACATTCACGTGAAGAACTTGTCGGATAAACACGTCGACGATCCAGCAGAAAGAGTCAGATCCGGACAAACTATACACTGTAGAGTAATTAAAATCGACGTAGAACGCTTCTCAGTCGAATGTTCTTCTAAAAGTTCTGATCTTCTAGATAAAAATAGTGACTGGAGGTGATTAAATTATTTTGTATATTTGCTGTATTTAACAACTGATTCTATATCAATTTTTAACAATACAGGCCAACCAAAGATCCTTTCTATGATCAAGAATCTGAGGATAAAGAGACTAAGAAGGAGATCGACGCTAAGCAGATCAAGCAGCGGCAACAGTATACAAAACGGGTTATTGTGCATCCTTCTTTCCATAACATATCATTCTCTCAGGCCGAAAAGTTAATGGCTAATATGGAGCAAGGAGATTCGATAATTAGACCGAGTAGTAAGGTGAGTCTCAAAACTTGAAAAAGTATGTAAATATATTAATCATAAATATGTAACTTATTTCTGATGCGCTTATGTTTTTAATAGGGCTCTGATCATTTGACTGTCACATGGAAAGTATGCGAAGGAATTTATCAACATATAGACGTTCGAGAAGAAGGAAAAGAAAATGCGTATTCCTTAGGTGTGATTCTATTATAATTTCTAAATATATTCGGTTAAGACTCATATTTTTCGGGTCTAATTTTTAGTGCGGTTGTGGTCAAAATTTATATTAAACTGTTCAAATTTAAATTGGACTCGTTAAAATTTATATTAAATGGTAAGAATTATTTTGATAAGACGGTCAGAATCATTTTTTCAGTTGGCAATAGTGTTATCATTAGTGTTATTGCTGTAAAGCTGAAGATTGGTTCAACTGGTAGATCTGTCATTCACATATTGACAGTTCATTATCGTTATGATTATCAAAGTGTTTTAGGCAACTTGTTCAATTGGACACGACATTGTCAGATATCAACACAATAATCAAGCGTGCTCTTCGCCGCCGCTCTATCGTTATTCCTGCTTCATTCATCGCTCTGAATACCTTCGCGTCTTACTTACAATTAAACAGATTTGTTGAGTTATTTATGGGGTGCGAACGAAATATTTTATAAGATATTTCTAAAATAAATAATTTATTTCCCATTAATATTTATAAATGTAATAAAAAAAATTTAATTCACATGAATGCTCTATATTTTAATTCTGATCGTCTTATATTTTTATTTTGACCTTATGCTATTTTTATTCTAACCATTTGATATTTAATCTGACCCTGAATAACATAATTATGCCCAAGCTGTTAATAAAATTCTGACCGAGATTTGCTTTTTATTCTGATTATTTAATTTGTTGCTAAAAATTACCATTATTTTGATATATAGGTAGTAGTTTATGGATTGGCCGTGAAGAGTTTGAAGATTTAGATGAAATTGTAGCCCGTCACGTAAACCCAATGGCTGGACACGCTAGAGATCTATTGAATTTCAAGTATTATAAGGATTTAGGTGGCATGAAAGATAAAGCCGAAGAGGCGTTGCGAGAAGAAAAAAAGAAAAACTCTAATAAGATTCATTATTTTATATCTGCAGCAAAGGTAAATCAAAATATATATATATTGATTTAAAAATATACATATAACATGTTCTTTTTTTTTACAGAACTACCCTGGCAAGTTCATGCTGTCGTATCTTCCTGTGCAGAGATGCAGACACGAATTCGTAACAATAACCCCCGAGGGCTTCCGATTTAGGCAACAAATTTTCGATTCAGTGACCAGCTTACTGAGGTGGTTCAAAGAACACTTCAAAGATCCCATTCCTGGAACGCCAGTCATCACTCCCCGAGGGAGCAACGCTTCCGTCAGAACGCCATACCAACCGCACACTCCCGGAGGAGGCATGTCCTCGGATGCGATCCAAAGGGTAGCTCAAAGCATGCCACAACACATGCTCCATTCGTTATCTCAGGTCGCAACATATCCACACACCCCCGCTATGTACATAAATACGGTAAGCTATTTTAATAATAATAAATAATGAGGATAATTGTGAAAGAAATTCATTCAACGATTTTTTATAGCCATATACTCCATCTGCTCAAACCCCTTACATGACTCCATATGGCACTCCTCATGGAACGCCTCAACCACAAATGCCTAGCACACCTCGCCCTACACCTAGTGCCAACAATGATGGATTTTTACATCCCGGTGCAGTCACACCCCGCAGGCATCAACCGTCACCAGCAACAAATAGTCATTATTATAATCAACATTCTAATTCGAGGGATTCTAATAGGTATGTTTCTTGCCTCTTTGTTATATTATATAAGGAAAGTATAACTAATCTGTTGTTGATAGTAGGGTTCTTGATAGTGGAAGAGGCAGTGACAGCGGAAGAGGCGGCGATAGCGGTAGAGGCGGCGACAGCGGTAGAGGCGGTGACAGTGGTAGAGGCGGTGATAGTGGAAGAGGCGGTGATAGTGGTAGAGGTGGTGATAGCGGAAGAGGCAGCGACAGTGGTAGAGGCGGCGACAGTGGCAGAGGTGGTGATAGCGGAAGAGGCGGCGACAGCGGAAGAGACGGTGGAAGAGGTGGAGATAGTGGCAGGCCTGTCCCGTCATATACCAACGATCCGATGGATTGGCAGAAGGCAGCCGAAGCTTGGGCGAAACTACAAAACAAGGATTCGAGCGGAACACCTAGGAGCGACGGAAGAAACACTCCGAGGGGCAGGTGAGGCTATTTTTAAAACATTAAGTTTTGTGTAAATACACCCTTAAAATATATCTTATCTAAAAAAAATAGGATTATTTTTTGATTAATTAAAAGCCAATCTTTAGAATAGGGCACTTCTTATGTTATTTTGTTTGTTCGCTTGAGTGGAATTTTGAGAAAAATAAGTAGCAGGAAGTCATGCCTAGGTTTCACTGGTTTTTAATATTTAATTATACAAGTAAGATTAGTTCAAATTTATCTCTATAGAAGTTAAATTCGGACCAAATGGCTTTTGCACAATCTTCAAGTGTCCAGTCCTGATGTTGTCGATCCCATTTCATTTTTTAAAGGCCATAGTTTTATTATATATGTCTCAAAATTTACACCTAGTAATATAATTACTCAGAACTTTAAATGAGAAAATCCTAAAACTTGTAATTTTAAAATTTCAGCACAACAAGAACGCCTCGCTATGACGACTCTAGCATCGGCCGAAGAACTCCTCAATACGATTCTAGAAATCCTCAACCGTCGCCCGGCGGCAGGTCTTCTCGTCAGTCGGGGCACTTGAGTACGAGATCGCCTCGTTCGGCTCGTAGCACACCTCACACCAACACGTCACCGCGATCCATGTCCTTCGGCGATGCTACTCCATTATACGACGAAAACTAATTCGTATAGTGCAATTTTGAATTTTCTGCTTAACACTCGGAAAACCTGACAGAAAATGTTTGTGATGTAAATATAATACACGTAATAGGGTTGTTTCTCAAAGAAAGGCTTGTATAAATCCTAAATATATATATAGATAGATCTATATAGTAATTATAAATTATTATCGTCGTGTTTGTTTATAACTGCGACATTTTCCTTTGTATCGCTATTGTTTTAATTACCGTTTATTTGTTGAACTCAATTTAAATAATTAATATTTAAACTGATTCGCGCTAGGTATGGCAATTTCTTGTTATACCCGTTTCGACGAGGATGGAGATCCGTGTAATTAATTTTTCAATTATTAACGAATCAACGCAAGTCAGAAAATATTTTTTTCTGAAACGATATTTATGTATCTATTTATATGATTAATGTACAGTTACTATAACATTATTGATTTGTTATTAGATATAAGTTTTTATACCTCTTTTTAGGTTGATCGCAAAGTGATGAGGCGGAAATTAACCGTGAATTTTGCTTTACGTATGTTCGTATTCCGTATTAAAAAATACATATCTCGTTTGCGACATTATTTGTGGATATTGCAATAATTTTCGCTTTGGGTTGCCAAATGTTATTATTTTTGCCGTAATGTTAAGTATAATATATTTCCCGTCCCGTTAATAGTGCATCGTTCAAAAAATGTAGCATTATTCAAACGCGAGTAAGAACCAACTCAAAATGTAACAAACGACGCACATTTCTCAAAAATCTAATATGATCTCCGTGTATGCACGTGTAATTAGTCAATGATATCTGTTTATAAGTAAACATATTACACTCGCATACATCTGTGTTGAATTTAAAATACTAACTAAAAATATTTTTCCGCAATACGATAATTGTATCAAACGATTTATATGTTTTTTTTAATAAAAATACATTTGATTTTATTGACTGATGGAATATATTTACTTGTACAAGACAATCAAAGGTTGTTTTATTTATTACCAATTGCACACAACGTCTAGTAGGCATTGTTGTGCTTTTTTGTGCCCACGTTTTTTACGCATTGAAAGTTGAGCAATCTCAGCAGCGGCATCGTTTATAATTATGCGCATTTATTTTCATGAAGGTTAATTTGGTTTCGTCGCGGGAGATCGGACCCACGCGATGTCAAAGGGGGAATCTCCTCATTTACAGTCAGTCATAACTGACGCCCCGCGCTGGTGTGACGGTAATTAAACATTTTTCACACATTCTGCGCTAAATACGTAAGTCGCGCCCGTTAAAATTTATTTTTTAATTCGCGAATAAAAGCACTATTTTTAGTGACCATGTGCGTACATTTTTAGCGGTTTGCCATAATCGTAATTTGATTTATTATTATACCGCCGCTTTCTAACCGTGAATTCTTTACATATGTAAATATCGTTTTGAAATAAAATTGTCAGACTGCAAAATTAGAAATGGAAATCAGCAAATTAACAAGTTCAAAACTCAATTATAAATACATATGTAGATTTCGTTATTAATTGAATATTTTCTGACTAATAAAATTTGTGAATGAAAAATTAACTAAAGCTCTATTGGTACTCCCACATTTTTTTAATTACTTATTGCATTTAATTGCTAGCTATAGGTGTCTGTATTAGACTTTGGATGTATGCAGTAATTAATCATTACTTAATTGAGCGAATGCAGCACAATTATATACGCTCGAGGCCTCTTATTGATTTTATTTTTCCGTGCATATTTAAAATAATCTATCAACGAGTAAAATATTATAAAAAAAACAAACAAATTATTTTCTCCGAGAAGATTAAAAGAGGACAGATTGCCGCGAAAGCTAAAAAAAAGAATGGGGGGTCATGGAAATATTTGTTTAAAAATTATCTCGGAATTTTTAAGAAAGACAAATTCCTGAAAAAGCCAAAAAAAGTCGTCACGGAAATTTTTGTTAAACAACCATCTCAGGTTTTTCGTATAAGGAAAATTAATTGCTGAATGAGCTAAACTTAAATAATGCCATTTAGAAAATTTTTCGAGAAATCGAGGAGATATCGATATCTTTTTTAATATAATCAAATTCACTGTTTTGACCAAGAGCTTAGGTGCGAGCGAAATATTTTATAAGATATTTTATATATTTACTTAAATTTAAATTAAAGTGGCAAATTTAGTTGAAAATAGTTGTTTGTTGGTGAAGTATTACATTATTGCACTGCGTGTTTATTCCATTTGAATAAAATAAAATAACAAGTTTTGAAGAAATTAAAAAAAATTTTGTTTAATAAATTAAATGTAATAAAAGCAAGTGTTTACGGCGATAAATTATAAAAATCATAATAAATTCGTAGAAATTTTGTAACACGCACCAGACGCGGAACATCCTTAGCGGACAAATAGTAACGTCTCGGTGGTCACGTCTGGGGAGCGGCGCTGTCGTTGCCGCCTCCGACCGCCTCCGCCCCCGCCTCCTTGCGCGTCAACGTCTTTCCGAAGACAGACCCAATCCGGGACGCGATGCCTAGTGAGTTTCTACGGTAAAACCACCGCGTGCAAGATCGTCGACCCCCGATAATTGTTTTGTGAACGCCCCGACGACACATCTAAATATTTACAATAAATATTATACATCGCATAAAAAGTGGCCTCTGACTTGAAATTGCAATACTCCGATCCTCGACGATCGGAATATTGCAGAATAGACGAAGCGAATCCTTATAACGATCATAACATTAATGCGATCGAAAAGTGGCCGTGTTCCTTTTCTTCTTCTTTTCGCTCATATTTTGTGTTTCGATTTTATGCAGTCTTAACTTTTTTATAGTCGGCCATGAATGACACACGAGTCGTATTTACAAACGTCAAAGGAGGCGCCACCGTCTTTCGGTCACGTGACAGTTTTGACAGGCGGCGCTCAGTGAGTCATGGCCTCGTATGCGTCAGTTTGTCCATGAAAGCGAAATGCAAATTGCGCCTTTATTGGCGAACCGTCGCTGTGCGCCGCATCCTGATTAACGCTCGCATTTCGACTGGGTGTGTTTGTGCATACGGATGTGTCGCTGTTCAACTTCATTCGAGTATGTGTACTGTTCTAATTACGCTGCTGATTGTCACGTATAAAATACGTTTTACACTTTTTGTACCAAATTCAAAATATAAAAACAGCTGTATTTCTATAATGTTTCTAAATTATCTGCGGTCCGGTCTGCATATATATTGTGTATGATTAGTAAATTAGCATTATGCAAATTGTTTTGAGGCCGCATTGCTTTCGACTGATACATATCGATGTTCATATGTATATTTTTATCCTACGACTCGCTAACAATTATTAAAAAGAATTAATAATGGATGTTATCAAATTGCATATTTTGACTTCTATAGCAGTACAATATATTGCAGAAGGTCTCATCTTGCAACTTCTGAAATACAACACCACACTATATTTTTCTTGTTGACTGAAGTCGATTTTGTAGTAACGAGCAAACTGCCAAAGATAAAAAATTAAATTAAAACCACAAAAATACAATTTTACTGTTTAATCATTTATTTTATAAAAATAAATGATTAAACAGTAAAATTGTATCAATAATTACAAAACTTAATTGAAATCGTGTATAATCACTAATAACCAATAATCACAAAAGATATTATTTTGTGGTTGCACCCCCCTTTAGCCTTCAACACTGCTAAAATAATGAAAGACATGGAATTAATTAACTATTCAACTAGTTTACGGTCCAATTCATCGTGGCACACTATTGATCACTTTATAGATTCTTGTTTGCTCGTTGACTTGTGTAATTGATTTTTTTAGCCATTTAAGCAATATCTCCGTATATGTACAGTGATCGATCATTCACTATTTTGCGGTACCCTAGATAGTTATATACATATATAACTGAAGAAATAAATAAAAAACATTATTTTCATGTAATAAAACGTTCAATTTGGTTTAATGTAAATGTTTTCTATACAAAATAATACCAATAAATTAAAGAGTACGAAATAAATGAGCATAACAAAAAATATTTTATACTCATTTTATAAAAAAATATTGAGAGGCTCTGAATTGATTTGAATTTTGAAGCATTTTACTCGCTACGTTAATGTAGCTTAAAATATCACACTAAATTATAATACAACAAAGAAATTCATGGTCTCTAATTTTAAATGCTAAATTTTTAGCTTCATATTTTGTGTTATTGTTTTTGTCATTATCATTATCGTCGATTAATGCCTCCAATATTATTCTTTAATGGAAAAAGTGCATTAATTATTGGTTTCCACCAAATATCTGATAAAGACGTTAGTGTGATTTTAATAAATTGTTTTAATACATCCCACTAATCAGTCGAAGCAATTAAAACATTGTAGAGGTTTTGTATAATTCTGAAAAAAGATACTATCGTTTCCGCGTTCACTTTAGCACTATCAATGACCACCAAGTATGTGCCGTACATGCAACGTAAAAGAGTTGAATGTATGTCTTTGAACTCTGTTGTTTACCACGAATATTCGCTCCATTATCATATCCTTGACCGCATAATTTTTTTTAATCTAAATTTCATTCTTTAATTGTATTTAATATGTACGTAAACAAACTACTTCTATAAAGCCCAAAAAAGTTATTCTACGGAAAGCACATTATTGTGGCTCCTGCCTTTGTTTTAACTAGCAAATTATGATTTATTTTATATTTAAACTGTTACTTTTATGATAAAAAGTATGGTGGTTTTTGACTTGTTATACGACTATACACTATACCTAAACCGTATTTTGACCAATAGGAGAGTATAAAATATAAATAATAATAAATAAAAACAAATAAAATCGTGCGTCGCCGTCACAGTGTGAACGCTTGTTACCGAGCATTCCCACTGTGGCTGCTCCGACACGATTTTATTGCTTTTGATGTGAATTTTTGACTTCTGGGAAGTGATAATCGTTTTTGCGCCCTCCTATTGACCAAAATTCGGTTTGAATATACTTTGATCAACCCTCTTATATCAGAAGTCCATAGTGGTATCAGTAAGGATCTCTATCATATTTTTTAAATATAGTGTTATATCCAAGTGCAGACTAACTATGGATCAATATGCGAGATGCGACGTCCGTCTGTACTACTTCTGCTTATTTATCCCCGAGAGATTAGTTGCCTTAGTTTGTATTTTTGACTTGATCTAATGAAAGTACTTAAATTATGATTTGTTTTAGAACTTTCACTAGGCTAAGTTTGGGTTAGATATGAAATGTATGTTTCGCAACTGTCAAATTGACTTTCATAAACATTTTAGAACAGCATATAATTTCACTAGCACCTATCAGTTAAGTAATATTTTCGCTAGTAGAAATATATATCTACTGATGAAAATGTATTCGGATTTCACTAGTGAAAATATAAATTCACTGAAAAATACACATTCACTGCAACATTTATACATCGCATGTAAATAAATATATATATTACTACGTTTAGAAAAGTTGAAATCATATAATTTTACTAGCACATGGCAGATAAATTATATTTTCACTAGTAAATATATATATATCTACCAGTGAAAATGTATTCTGATATATCACTGAAATGACATATTTTTAAAAATATTTTCGGTCTAGATTCGAGACTATTTTTTAGATTTTCTTTGAGGATTTCTGGTTTAGAATCAGGGACGTTATTTCAGATTTTTCCAGTTAGCAAGTCAACGGTTGTTTTTTTATATTTCGATTTCATTAAATGGCATGCATTTTTCTGGCCGAATCCAACAGAAAGCGAATGCTTCCACTTGCCTCTCCCCAAATGACATCACTGTTCGAGAAGTGATGCATTTTTTTCAACGCTAATATATGTAATAGCAACATAAATAATAAATATGTTCCATTCACACACAGACAAAATCTACTCGATTCTTGTGGCAAAGTTTTATGGTTTTAAAGAATTTATAACCCAATTTTTTTTTTTAATTCAAGGAAATATATTACAATTAGTTTGAAAGTAAATACATACCATAAAATAAATGTCTACATTCTTGAGTCTTAATTGGCTCACTGTATATAATTGTAATATAATGTAAAATGAACCATGTTTACTGATGATGTTACCTTGAACGACGCATTATTGAAATATATCTTAACACAAACTAGAACACTCCGTGCAGTAATTTAATACCATAACCATTAACCGTTGAATACACATATTTATCAGCATTTTTATCAATACAAATTTTGATGCAATAAAAGATAAACAATATAATTTGAACATTAAAGATAAAATCTTATCTTTAAAGTTTATACTGATTTTATTTTATTTATAATTTTAGGTTCATTTTGAAGATTACAAACGAAATTAACAGTGTAGTGTTAGAGAGGATAATGGTATTTGGCAGACAGTAAAAGAGACGTTTTAAGAATGCCTGGACCTCCGCCTCCACCGCCGCCTCCGATGGGCGCTCCGCCTCCGCCGTCCATGCCTGTCTTCAGCTCCAGCAAGTCTGGAGCCGGGGACGGCAGGAATCAACTCCTGCAGTCTATAAGACAGGGCTCTAAGCTCAAGAAGACTGTTACGGTGGACAAGAGTGCGCCGTTAATCTCCGGAAAGAGTGCGAATGTGGAAAGCAGCGCAGGATCTGGAGCGGGAGGAGCCATCGGGAACGGAATCGGAGCAAGAGGGCCCCCCGTGAACGGCGGTGGTCCCATGGGCTTAGGCGGATTGTTCGCAGGGGGAATGCCAAAGTTGAAACCGACCGGACGAGGAATAGGTTTGATATTAATTTTTATTTTGCATTAGATTATGCTTTTTATCTAATTTAGTACAATATATGTCTTAATCTGTTGTAAACTACGCATTTTCTCTTTATCAATGCATGAGTTAAAAAACTTTTTATGATTAAGCTTCCATAATTTTTTATTTGATGTTAATTATACATATTGCTTTATGTTACCAAAAAATGTCATTCGCATAACGTACACAAGATTAACTGTAAATTTTTGTTTAAAAGAAAATACATATAGTTTATACCAACATGGTTTTATTAAACATATGCTTACGTCATAGTCTCACACGTATGTAATAATATTTTGTTTATTATATATCATCATCCACTGTCTTGAGTCAAAATGAGACGTTTAACCATCTGAGTTATATAAAAATTTGGATTTGTATGTACGTCCATATTTTAGTTTTGAAATGACTTCATTGTACTACTTATTTCATCTTCGCTCAAATTCATAGCAACGCATTCTTTTATGCCAGCTAAACTTGTTTATTTTTTTACACATGGCTATTGTGACAACCCATAGCCCTTTGTAGTAATTATTTCTTGAACATTCCTTAGACAGTACGCTATATGGTATCTTATACATTTAAAGTTATTTCTGCTTGTCCTTGCGCTAATACAACAATATATTTTTCCTTTGGTGGTTTATTTATTACTGAGCTGCTTTCATTGTAAATTGTTGTTTTATTAATCATTCAAAAGTTTTGATTTTTTATGGTGTTTTATAACTAAAATAAATTTCCTCTTGCTTTGTGTTAATTAGTTCATTTTAGACTTCTTTTTGACAAAAATATTATATTGATCCATTACTAAATACCCTTTACAAGCACAGGCAAACTTTGAGAATGATAGTATATTTAATTAGCCCAAGGTAGACCTCCTATTCTAAAGCCATATTGCCAAAATTGGTATATTAAAATATAAAAAATCCATAATTTATTATCAAATTATATAATTATATAATTTACTTTGTTTAGATCATCAATACACAAAAATTAATCTTTGCTACGTTTCACATGCAAGAGATTAAAATATATAATTATAGTTTGAACTCAGTACTATGAAGGAATATTGTTAATCCCTTTTATCTGACGCCATCAATGTATATAACTGATATCGTTTTTAATGTTAGTCATTTATGAATCTTTGTGATAATGCATGACCTTAGTGGTTACGATGTTTAATTTGTGGTTTTTGTTATATAATATAAATATAGATTGTGCATGCGTAATTTATATGTAACTTTTTTTGTGTTAATGCATGATTAATGTTTTCATATTGTTCTTAAATTTGCTTAACGGGAAAAAAAAAACATCACTACCGGGATAACTGCGATCGAAATTATTACACATATAAATTACGCGGTGTTACTCATTACTGATGGGATGCCCTTTTGAAAATAAAGATAATTTCTATTATTTAAATTTCGCAGTTGCAGCTCAAACTTTATCAAATAGTGTTGCAAAACCATCTTTGAACACTCAGTTATCCCAAGAGAGATCGTCTACGAAAAGTCACGGTTGGAGTCCGCAACCTGATAAAAAATCAGACATCGCACCAAAGCCGACGGCTCACAATGGCAAAAACATGACATTGCCTAATCCGAATAAGAGGAATTCGGCCCACAAATCGCAACAGAGATATCAACAGCCGAACGCGTCCACCGTGCCACAACCGCTTGCTTTGAATCAGGGTAGCCAGCATGTTAGAAACATAGTTCAGAGTAGATTCACTGCGAACGTGCATGCCGACGTGTCGCCCGTAGTCGTTGAAAAGCATAAGTTTTCCACTTTGAATAACACTAAAAAAAGTCAAATTAGTCAGTTATTAAATCAAACCCTCGGTGGGGGTGTCGCAGGGGGTAGCAAACCGGATCAGCAAGGGCCGAGGAGACCACAGGGCGCGAATGCGTCTAATAGGGCTCCTCCGCCACAGCCGCCGCCTCCTCAGCCATCTTCGTTGAAGACAAACCCTCCACAGGTATGAGCATATCACATTATATTTTTTTTAAATTAGTTAATAAGATTGTATAAATGAAAAAGTATGCGAGCACTGAGCATTCATGGCCTTAAGATTTATATGGAGTTACTTGCTCAAAAGCATTACAATGTACATTATTTCCATGTATATTTTGACAGCCCCTATGAGATAGATCTACTATGTATACAATTATATTGATATAAAACTTTTTGAATAAACTAACTGGTCTTGTGAACACCATTTTTTCAATGCATATCCCTAAAATGATGATGCGTTAATAAATAGATCATATAAGTGTAAACTGACTTATGTAAAAGCGTCGCAAGGAAATTTAATTTAACGTTTGGAAAATTGGAAAAAAATACTGAAAACAAGAATCTTCATTTTGTGATGCTTATTGCTTAAAGAGGACGATACTTTATTTGTACTGCAATGTAGCGATTTGGTTCATCTACTTCTATTCAATTTATGATTCTTAAATGAATCATCAGCGATATTATTGTGGTTTTTAACCTTATTTAAAAATGTTTCAGCCGCCACAAGAATCTGCAACTAGTCCAACCATAACACAAAGAATAACCAGCTTACACAATCAACCTGAAGAAGTCGTTGTGAGAAACGCAGTCCCAAACGCCAGCAGCTTACATAGAAACTCGTTCAAATTCGGCGCACCGGCTCCGTTGAAAATTCCTGAACCGACTGGGTGGACCACTTCACTCAACCAAGATTCCAATTACGGTGGAAGCATGCCTTCTTTAGTCCAATCGATCCCGACACCGATTGCAGTCGCTGAATCCGACACTCACTTATCAGACAGCGGTCCCAAGATAATAAGTCACGGAAAACCGAACGTTGCTCCGAAGCCTCCAGGCATTCAGCCAATCAGTGGAGGTTCAACTGCTCAATCGCCCAAAATATTAAACGCTAACGGGAGACCTGTGTCAAGAGCTCAAAGTTTCAAAGTGACAAGGTATTACATATAAAGAATAATTTATTTTATATTGTTTTTATTAATGAGCCTTTTTTCTTTATAAATAGATCTCCTCCAGCGACGCCCAATCCTGCAGATTCTATGTCTATGGGTATGATGATAAATAATGGCTTCAGCACATTGAGGCCAAACAAGATTTCACAGTCACAGGAAGCTGTGAATAAACGGCCTTTGCCGATTATTCCGAAAACAAATGCACCTCAACCTCCACCAGGTATAGAAATTATCTTTAACCCTTTGACCTGTATCGCTGTACATGCATAGTTGTCGATCTTTCACTGTTTTGTAGTACCTCAGATACTTTTATATTAACCCTTTAAACGCCAGCGACTTTTTAGTGAGCCACCTGTTATTTCTCTTCAAGGGTCAGTATCTCTTTCTAAAAATAAATATAAAATACTTGGTTTAATGATAAATGAAGCTAGTACAATACACTTAAATAATTAAAAAAATATATTTTGCAAATAATTAGTCAACTTGTTTTAAAAAATGAATTTGTAAAAAAAATAATTAACATAAAACGAACCGGCGAGTTGCTGGCGTTTAAGTGGTTAATGACAATCTAACCCTTTCACCACAGCTGATATTTTTATGCGCCATTTCGAAAGTTGCTAATATGTTGGTGAGCATCTATTTATGCTATAAGTTATTTCAATAAATTAAAGTATTTTTTAACCTTAAATTATACAAAAAAAAACATGTTAACAGGCTCAAAGGTTCAGAACACCTTTAGGTGTCTAATGCACACTCACGATTTTCTTGACGACTTCTATAAGTGTCATCCGCAGTTAAAGGATTAAATGGGCAATATATAAAATAATTGTTCCATAAAACGAATTGTTTGTGCATTACTGCCGGACATATTAAGTGCGCGAGCGAGCATTTGTCAGAACAGTGAACACCCCATGAATAACTGCAACGAATTTTTTTCCAAAGAAAAATCCAAAAATTTACCTTTAATAAATGCACAAAAATTTCTTATTTCACCCTTTGGATGCTAAACAACGATATATCATCGTTCGTCATATAAAATAAGTGCTAACAAAGATATAAAAATATTCTATCTACAATTTTTTATTATTAGAATAATAACAGAAGTGCAATGAAAAAATAATTTCAACGATTCGTAAAAATGATTATTTTCCTGTTTTTTGAGAATGTTCAATCACAAAAAACCATGTTTGAAAAATAAGATATTTATACAACGTATGTTTAAATTGTTTGCTCTTAATCTCCCTTTATAATTTTCTATCTGTAACTGCCGCATTTTCTTAATTGATACTATTATTTTCAAGCTATGAAACTATACAACTTAGACTGGATCTTCTAAAATATCTACTTTTAATGTGTTTTATGAATATTTGTTTTCTGTTACAGGATTGAGAATGCCTGGAAGGCCTTTGCGGCCACCGATGCATTGTCCACCGCCTCCTCCAAGCCGACCGACAAATCTACCGCCTCCACCTCCTCCTCCGCACCGCCATCCAGTTCCTCCAGCGCCTTTATCAAACACTGATGTAAATATATTATTATTAAATTTGCTTTAGGTTGTATATATCATTGTTATAAACGTTTTTATTTATAAATTCGCAGTTGGGACATGGTGGAAATCCACCACAACCTCCAGTGAGAGGATCTTCAATGCGCAATGTAGAAAAAGATCTAGATAACCGATTTGGGGATCGGTTTCGTACGATCAATCATTTTTCCTTCCCAGATGCATTTCTTAGAATTGAAAAAACATATTCTAGCACACTAATAGAACATTCACATTCAACAAACGCCAATGGTATATTTTTTTGTGTTGAATTGCTTAATAATAATATTTACAATGCTAATGACGACTTTTATACGCAGCTAACAAACAACAAGCTCCACCACCGCCTCCGATGATGCACATCCAACTCGGAAACAAGATGTGGCCAGACAACACGTCAGCCTGCTAGCACCAACTATCGGTCGAGCGGAAATCAGCCACATCGACCGAGCCTCCAAGTATCTCTAGAAGCCCAATTCACGAGCATATTTCTCTGCCGTCGCCTTCAGCAAAACTGCAAGACCACCAGCGCTCTACGTGGATAAGTGCCCCCATTTTACAAAACAGTACGTGTGAAGTTCTCCGTGATCCATGCAAATTATTGTGTGAAAGTTCGTCGTTACTCGCCTTGATACCGTGTTCGAGATTCGCCCCGGTCAAGTTGGAAAGAGACTTTGAAGAAGTTAAAGAGTGTGTACAACAGACTAGTAGTAGTGATACGGAAAATGTGCCTGAGTTACTGGACGACGATGATATGTGCATGAGCGTGATAGAAGGTAATCTGTTAGATGAGATAATGTCTTCGGTTTCATCACTGGAATTCGAAACTAAATCGTCTGAAGAGTCATTGTTAGATGAGCCTGTTGAAGTAATTCAAGAAGAAGTTAAAGAAATTGAGCAAACGAACGTTGAAAATTGGAACTCGGATGGCGATGACAGTTTCAAAGACGTAATAGACGCCATCAACAGGCTTTGCGACACAATGTCTTCGTCCGGTTCCGAAGATCATTGCACACAGAGTACACCGAACACATATCGTAACGATTCAGGCGAAGAGCGTTGCCAATTCAATTCTCTTCCGAATGATCCTTCAGTTAATTTTGACGACTATTTTACTAAAAGCAACGGAGATTACTATAACAGCGCTTTTACATGCAACTCGCAAGAGATCATATTTTTCGATAACAATCGAACTGTCCAAGATGATGATTCTATCGAACTCATCGAAGAGCTAGACGAGCGCGTTATTTTGGCAAATGATAATAATTTACATAGCCTAGATAATTCTTCTTCCAATGACCAAAATAATTTACCGCAGCGTGATACTAATGTTAGTGTTATTATTCCTGAAGATGCTTTACCCGAATCGCACTCTCCGAATCTTGAAGAGATACCTGCGCCTGGCCACGTGGCTGCTATGAGGATGAGATTCGAAACAATCACATGCGTCAGCACGATGCGGCTGCTGAAAAAGGCGGACGAGTGATCGCTCGAGATCGTATTAAATAGCAATAGTCTATATTTCAATTATCTATGATTAATCCTGTAGATAGTATTGTTTAAATTTTTGGATCTTAGAAATATCTACGGAAATATTCTCCAAACATATTTTTTTATCTGCTAATATTATATTATGGTTTTTGATCATCGATGATAATATAACGAATACTAGCCAAACTTTTTCAGTAAAATAACATTCAATATTTTTGCTCAAAAAATTAAAAGTTATAGATGTCTTGTTGACTTTGTTATTTTAATATTTATAATCGACGTTTCGGAGAATATTTTCGCATCATATTAATCACTATAGACTGATTTGAAACGTATCTGTAATATTTTGACGTCATGATTTTTCAGAAGAGGATCAAAGGATTCCATCTTGTCAAACTGATTGTTATGTGTCAAATGTTATATATCAATTAACTTGTACTGACTTCAGTTATATATTACTTTATTATATATGTAGGTGGAAAAGTTGAAAAAGTGAATTTTAAAACGCTCAAAAATATTAATTACATATTATATAATAAATACTACTTAGTCTCGACTTATAATTCCAAACTGTAATGGAACATTATATTAATTAATGATAGAAAGAAAGAGATACTCGTTGCAGAGTTATATATTTTTTCCTTCGGTGGTGTGTGAACGTAGCGATTAGAAGTTTGTCATTGTAACCATTGTAACGGTAATTATCATAATATAATCAATTTATAATTTATGTTATATATTAAAATGAAAGATAGTGTTACATTAACTGTATTATTATATACGCGAGTTGAAGGTTCAATTTGTTATAAATTTAACATAAAAAAGTTACCTTAATTTTACGGAATATTAATTATTTTTAATATTATTTTTATTTTGGATGGATATTTTAGTATGTAAATTCCATTGCTCACTACTAAAGCTATGATTGTTTGATTTTACCTCTTGTGGGACGAGTGATGGTTTTATAGTTAAAATTGTGCATGGAAGTGGTTGTGATGTAGTTAGTTTATTAAATACTATTTTGTGCCAGAACATCGTTCAGTGAATATACTTTTTGAAAGGTTTCGTTATTCTATCTACTATTTTATGTTCTTTCAAATAAGATTTATATAAGTTATGTTGAATCTGTCCAATTCGATCTTAAATAAGAATAGGTTGAATCGACAAAATTTACGATTATAAAAAGTCACTTGTTAACGAGTTCACGGTGCAAATTTTTAAATTTACTTAAACAAATGTAATGTTTATCCTTATAGAATATTGTAATGTTTATCCTTATAAATCTAACGCAATAATATTCAACTCGAATATTAACACATGATTGATGATAAAAAATATATCGAGCACAAAGATTATAATAATTAATTACGAGTCATTTTTTTCAACTTTATACAGAAAGATACTAGTCATTCGGCTTTCATAGCAATATTTATGTAAACGTGTATAATTAGTCTTGTTAATTTTTGATACACATGAACAAAATCGTTAAACTCCATTGTATGCATTTTAAGTTAACATACTATACGTATGTGAATATATTTTTTTAATCTGTACGATATTTTTTATTTTTTTATATAAGGTCTACAATTCAAGCGTAATGTGTGTTTACATATGGAAACGAAAACATTTTTATATTAAACTAGCTTTATTATGCAGTATTTCGTATTACGACCATTAGCGTATTAATTTGTATTGCATTTAGGGAGGTATTATTCAAAAAATAGTATTTTTTACGTTTAAATATTAGAATAATTGTAATGAAGCGATAGTTAATTAACACTTACTCTACCTTAAAGGCCTGTATTTAAACCAGAACTGACCTTTGTATATGTATAATGTAATATTATGCCTATTTAATACTGACCGACATGTATGTAGTACTTTAAGGAATCAGTGCCTATTCTTTTAATTGTTTTTTTTTCTTTTTAATTATTAGTAACACTTTTTTACATTGTTTTTATGCACATAATGGCAATATGTTGTTAAAGTTTGTACATACAGATTTATGTATTCAAGTTATTGTTGTTCGTATTATTGTAAATAGCAATGTAACTATTTAACCTGTACAAAATAAACATGATTTATTAATACATAATCCAAAAAAATAACAATTTTTAAATCGAGTTGTTTTATTTTCATATCAAATATATTGTCAATTGTCTACATAACAAATGAACACATCAAATAAAGTGGTAGTCATGTATACTAGTTGTTAATGTGTCATTGACATGTATGGTAAAATGCTTATAGCTCTTGCATTTAAAACTACTTTTCTGCCTCAGATCTTAATTTTTAAAATTCTTTGCTTTACTCAGGATTTTTCTCCACCCCGCTTCATCTTGATCCACGCAGCGCCAACACTGATGCCGAGCGTTCGGAGATCCTTTTGTGTTTCGTACAGCCATTTGCGATCTAACTGCATCAATACTATCAGGTTTACAGAACAATAATCACTTTACGGGTTTCAAGCCCTCCATACCGAATATACACATGTCATATATCCGACCCTTTTAATATACTGATGCAATTCGTAGACTAAAAATCTTCGTTCGAAAGCCTGCAGCTGCTGGTGCTCAGTGTCCAGATCTCACACGCATATACCCAGTAGTGTAGTGGTACTGGAATATTGTTTCAGTACATTTTTTCACGACCGGAATGCGCTCCGGTATGATTTGTTAGCAGAGCTGTTAAAATTTATTTGAGTTATAACTACATGGAATCCATTGCGTGCACCACTGCCGTTATCGGTAATAATGCCCTACGAGTCCAACCCTTCGGGTGGGCACCCAGCTTGTAACGGCCGGGTGAGCGGTTCCCTACCTCCGTAGTACTAAATATGTTATTGGAGATATATTAATTTTTCTCCCGAGTGCTAAAAAGAAAGGTTCTCGTTGACTAGCCGGCATTGCATGCATTGTGTATCATCCTAGTAATAGCACCACCCCCCAGGTTTACAATGGGTGCTTATGCTACCTCACCCGTGGCCTTTAGCCCTCGGAACCCCAGTAGGGGCCGTGCCGCGCATGCTTGCATTACTTTTCTATGCTTTATTCGTCCTAGGTATTGCTTTGTTCTCGCGTCCAATGTCCCCCCCCCCCACAATAGTAATTTAAAATTACTATATAATAGTTGTTAATCGTATTTATATTTATAATTATTTAATAAATTAACGCATGGATGGCGGGACTAGCGCCCAACTTAAAGCTACCGATAGTAAGGTGGACATCCTTTGATGATGCTAGTCCTCCTTCCAAAAAATTTCCAAAAAAAACCTTTTTAGCTCCCGCAGAAATTTGTATTATTAAAAAAAAAAACGTGGTGAACTTTTTATTTGTATGGTCCTCCTTTGATATTTTTAAAATCTGGTCACCTTCCAATAGCACATTTTTAAACCACACACTGCACAATCCAACTACAACGCAACAAACAAAATAACCAGGGTAACTTATTTTTAGTAGTACTTATATTTTTAGAACTACACAGCTACTTGCCTTAATAGACTTGTAAATAGTATGTCTGAATGGTGAATGTACTTTTGAAGTGTATGTGTAGACCGCAAATAAATATGATTGAAATCAATCTCGGTGCTAAAATTATTTTTGCATAAGCAAGAGTTCCCATATAAATAAATTTATCAATTCAGACATTCTCGGAATGTATCATTCTCGTAATTCTATTGATTCCGCTGCGCGTTGTAAATCCTGGTACGCCTCTACAACTGCTCTCTTGTAAACTAAGCCGTGCAAAATTTCCCCTCTAATTTTTTCGGGTCTTGAGGCCGAAAGGGTGTGACTTTGCAGTCAAAATACGCGTCGGAAAAATCTGGTAACAGTTTATTATCAAGTTGTACAATTTACCAAAGCGAAATAGTGTCGAGTTCAATGACGAATCCATGGAATCCATGGGGGATGTTTTGAAAAAAATATTTACCTGTTAAAAAATAAAAAAAACTTAAGCGACACTTATACCAACACATTTACAAATACTAATTAAATAAAGAATGTCTTATAAAATATACTGTTGGGGGCATATTTATTTATTTTATTATAACCACAACTAGGCGACACTTTGGTAACCCTGCCGTGACGGCTACAGAGGGCAACACATTATTTGGTGGACTTCGACGGGAGTTTGACGAACGACGGCACCTTGTACGCCGATCACATATATAATTAAATGACACGTAACTAAATTGTAAATTTTCAAATAAATACTACTGCAGCGGCTCAATATGTGTGTAAATGCCACCCGTCACCATCTGTCCGTAAAAATACATAAAAATAAATTTAAATATGGTTTTAATGAGACTTTTATGGTAGTTCAGCTTCGTTTACCAAAGTAAATATATATATTTCGAAATTTTTGGTTGTCAATCTTAATAAATTTAATTTGGCAATGTGCTTTTTTTTATCCAAAGATTTTTAATCCAAAATTTCCCAATCTTGGATACTTCTCTGCTGATAATAACTTAAAAAATCTTATTATCTTGTCCGAAAAGTGAACTTCTATATTACCCGACTTTTTTCTATAAAGCATGCAATTCAATATATTTATTGTATTAATTTTATTTATTTGGGAAATAACTTGGCTATTTGCATATATAATGTATAAAAGAAGTCATACTTATAGACAAATAAAGTTAAAGCAAAATATATTTTTAATTCCCCTCTTCGCGACGCCTCTGCGCCCTATTGTTTAATTAATAATCATTAAAACCATAATACACCCATTTCTCGATTCACATTGAAGATATTTTAATTTATTCATTGTTATTTAATTTTATAATTTGCTGATTAATTTTAGAATTAAGTGGTCGCTTAAATTAAGAGATACTAAATTGTAAATAAACATTGGGTTTCTTTGCTGGATTTTATTATCTTTATGATAAATATTTATATATGCATTTATAAATATAATTCAGATAATATACATGATATTCATAAGTACACATCATATTAACATTACAACAAATCAGCAATGGCGAACCTTTTTAAGGCAGCGGGACAAAATTATGTGAAAGGGAAATGATTAGTAGTTTACTTTTGCGCATAAAATACAAAATCTACCAGAGGTCCGCGTGCCGCGTGTTGGACAGTCCTGCCGTATCATATACCGATATCTTCAGTTCGTTCTTGTCTTTTGAGAAAAACAGGCGGTAATATTTTTCTGTTTTTTTTTTTTAAATAATATTAAAATAAATGATATAGTTTCAGAATTAAATAACTTAATTAGCGTAAATTCCTAGTTTCAATTTGAATTGTTAATATTAACATAGTAGATAGTAGTTAAATATGTTGTATTTTTTTATTATTTAGTTTATTCCGCATGAGTAAAAACAACTTTCTGCGGTTACAATTTGATACATTAAAATTATAATTACGCCAGATTCGTACGTACGTATTGCCAAAAAGTATGAGTACATATTTTATAATCCCCCAACTACATGCACCCAAATAGCACGTCTCCAATTGATCGTGCTATTGGGGGTTTTACTGTATGTCTTTCATGTGAACATCGAAAGCAAAATTTAACAAATTTTTAAAGCACTATTTTAACTAACATGATTTTAATTTTAATTTACTTGTAAATCTCCAAACGCAAGACATGCATACTATGTATGTTAGATGACTATGAATATGTGCATAATAAATGTTTAATCTACTTTTATTCGATAATTTATTTTGAAACCTATATAAAAAAATGACTTTGCTAAAAAAATATTATTTAATGAATATCCTTTATTAATTATTATATTTATATTGTCACTTTTTGTAATTAGAGAATTATTTACAGTGTATGTGATATGGAAAGTTTTATTAAATATCAAAAAATATAGAAAGTTTTATAGGATTATTTCATGAATCTTAATACAACTGAATACACACATTTATCAGCATATTAATCAAAACAAATTTTGATTCGATAAAAGATGAACAATATAATTTGAACATTCAAGATAAAATCTTATCTTTCAAGTACATGTGTATATACTGATTTTATTTATAATTTTAGTTTCTATTTGAAGATTCCAAACGACATGAACAGTGTAGTGTCCGAGAGAATGATGTTATTTGGCAGACAGTAAAAGAATGCTTGGACCGCCGCCCAATGGGCGCTCCGCCTCCGCCGTCCATCCCAGTCTTCAACTCCGGCAAACCTGGAGCCGGGGACGGCAGAAATCAACTCCTACAGTCTATAAGACAGGGCTCTACGCTCAAGAAGACGGATACGGTGGACACGAGTTCGCCGTTAATCTCCGGAAAGAGTACGAACGTGGAAAGCAGCGCAGGATCCGGAGAGGGAGGAACCATCGGGAACGGAATCGGAGCGAGAAGACCCAACGGCGGTGGTCCCATGGACTTAAGCAGATTATTCGCAGGCGGAATGCCAAAGTTGAAACCAACTGGACCAGAAATAGGTATTTTGAATTAGATTATGCATTTTATCTAATTTAGTATGATAAATGATTAAGCTGTTATAAATTACGCATTGCTTTTATAGCAATGATTCGAAAAACTTTTTACTTCTTATGATTATGCTTTTATTATTTTGTAGTTGATGTTAATTATAGATGACAATTTATATGAATATATATATATATATATATATATATATATATATATATATATATATATATATATATATATATATATATATATATATATATATATATATATATATATATATATATATATATATATATATATATATATATATATATATATATATATATATATATATATATATATATATATATATATATATATATATATATATATATATATATATATATATATATATATATATATATATATATATATATATATATATATATATATATATATATATATATATATATATATATATATATATATATATATATATATATATATATATATATATATAATAATAATAATTTTTCCATAAAAAGAATTCTTCGTGCATTACTGTTGCTCAAAACAGTGCACACCTTATGAATAACTCTCTGCAACGAATCCTTTTCCGAAGATTTACTTTATATTAATGCACAGGCAATCAGTTTAATGAAACAAAGTATCTATTCAAATGCACATAATGTTGCGTGTAAGGATACGCGTGCTGGTTAGTTCTTAGCTCGGAGTGGTCCAACCGCTTCGTAACGACTATCGGAGCCGACTGACTGTCAAAACCAGGACAATCCCGAACGCTGTAAGACGGCGTTCGCGAACGCATAAAAACTATGATTAGTTTCAGAATTTTCATTTAGTTAGGTTTGGATTTGACCCACAAATGGACATTTCACCACTGTCAAATTGCGTTTCATACACATTATAGAGCAGCATATAAAATTACCAGCGCCAATCAGTTAATATATATTTTCGCTAGTAGAAATAGAAGCATATATAAACCAAATTTTGTTAATATACAAAAATAATTATATATAATTAAAATAATACACAACAAAATAATACATAGAAATAAACAATAAAAAAAATCAGAAAATATTAAAATTACTTCAATTTAAAGGGGTGGCAAATCGATTGAAATTATTACACATATAAATTACGCGGTGTTACACTGATGCCCTTTTGAAAAAACTGATAATTTATTTTGATGCAATCCAACCCCTGCTTTTTAGCGAAGTATGGTACGGAGCGTTTTCTTGCTGGAATCGGAGTAGCGTGGTCTGTGCTTAGAAATATGTTTCAGTAGGAATCTGTTAAAATGGATTCCAACATTGAAATATAAATGTCAATACTCATACTACCTACGCCTGCTGTTGTCATGCAACACTAGAACATAACGCTTCCGCCATTATATTTGACTTTGGGTACTACGCAATAAGCTAGATATTCTCCTCCGACTCTTCAACGCACGTATACCACACCATAGGTCGCAAAAACTTAAAAAAATATAATTATTTGAATTATTTAAATTAAATAAAATTTCTAAATAAAAAATATAATTCCTGTTATTTAAATTTCGCAGTTGCAGCTCAAACTTCGTCAAGTAATGTCGCAAAACCATCTCTGAACACTCAGTTATTCCAAGAGAGATCGCCTACGAAAAGTCAGGTTTTGAGTCCGCAACCTGATAAAAAATCATACATCGCACCAAAGCCGACGGCTCACAATAGCATATATAAGACATTGCCTAATCCGAAGAAGAGGACTGAGGACCACAAATCGCAACAGATACATCAACAGCCGAACGCGTCTACCGTGCCACAACCGCTTAGCCAGCATCTTAAAAACATAGAGCAGAGTAGATTCACTGCGAACGTGCATGCCAATGAGTCGCCTGTAGTCGTTGTAAAGCATAAGTTTTCCGCTTTGAATAACACTAAAAAAAGCCAGTTATCAAACCAAACCCTCGGTGGGGGTAGCAAACTGCATCAGCAAGGGCCAATAAGACCACAGGACGCAAACGCGTTTAACAGGACTCCTCCGCCACAGTCGCAGCCTTCTCGGTCGATTTTGTTGAGAACGAATCTAACACAGGTATATCGCATTATATATGTGCATAAAAGTAAAATATATGAAAATATAGAATTACAAGGCGCGTATGGGCGTGTGTTACATGCGGAACGCATGTAACACACACCCTTATCTCTCACTCACTCTCGTCATTTAACACGCGAGCGAGCGAAAGGGAAAGTATCTCACGGTACGCGCCTGCTATTGACATAAATAACACTTTGTATACGGAAAATGAGAATCTTCGCTTCGTGACGCTTATCGGTTAAATACGGGAGACGAGGAGAAAACTTTTTTGTACTTCAATGTGGGGATTTCGTTCCTCTACTCCTATAAAATTTATGATTCTAAAATAAATCATCAGCGATATTATCAAGGCTTATAAATCTTTTAAAATATGTTTCAGCCGCCGGAAGAATTTGCAACTTGTCCAACCATAACACGAAGAATAACCATCTTACACAATCAACCCAAGAAAATCGTCGTGAGAAACGCAGTCCCTAACACCAGCAGCTTACATAAGAACTCGTTCAAATTCGGTGCACCGACTACGCTGAAAATTTTTAAGCCTTCCCCGTGGACCACTTCGCTCAACCAAGATTCCAATTACGGAGGAAGCATGCCTTCTTTATTCCAATCGACTCCGAAGTCGATAGCAGTCGCCAAATCTGAACCTCACTTATCAGACAGCGGTCCCAAGATAAGTCACAGAAAACCGAACGTTGCTTCAAAGCCTCCAGGGATTCTACCAATCAGCGAAGGTTCATTTGCTCATATGCCTAAAATATTATACGCTAACGGGAGACCTTTGTCAAGGGTTCAACATTTCAAATTGACGAGGTATTATATAAAGAATATAATTTTATATTATGTTTTTATTAATGAGCTTTTTTTCGTATATATAGATCTCCTCCGGCTACACCCAATCCTGAAGATTCTATGTCGCTCGGTATGATGATAAATAATGGCTACTGCACATTGAGGCCAAACAATATTTCACATCCACAGAAAAATTCTTTTGCCGATTATTTCGAAAACAAACGCGCTTCAACCTCCACCAGGTAAAGAAATCATCTTTAAACTGTTCTTTTAAGAATATTCTTTCTACAATTTATTATTATTAGAGTAAAATTAGTTATAACATAAGTACGATAAAAAAATATTTCCAACGATTACTATGTTTCCGTTTATTGAGAATTTTATGAGAATCACACAGAACCATGTTTAAAAAATAGAAAGACTGAACTCGTGCAATACGATATTTACAGTGCTTACCTTTTTTATGCATACTAAAAGAAATAAAAGGAGTGGAACATTGCCTTCAAAAGTATTTTAATAATAAGCATTATAAATCAAAGGAACAGAGTTTATTTTTTTATGCTGCTCCGTTTGTGTTAAAATTTGTTTGCAAATTATTGTTGATTTAATTACTTTCTGAACATTAAAAAATATTACATTTAGTTGGGAGAAAATACCCAACGAATATAAATGAGTAGCAGGAAATTTAGGTATTTGATCTGAATTTTCAGATCGACGAAAGAGGAAGGCCGAGAAATAACAAAGAATCAAAAATAACACCAGCTAAATTAAATAAATTTAATGTTTTTACAGATTGTATTATTGGTAATTTGACAAACAAATTTGATACAGCAAATGAAGTAAATAATGCTTTCAGTTTCATATGGTTATTTCGCGACTTGAATGATGATGAGATTCGGGAAAAGGTTAAAAAAGGACGTCCTCAGGGGGAAGGACAGGTTGGGGCAATTGCCCACCCCCCCCCTGATTCTTAAATAGAAATTCTCAGGTTATCCCTCAAAAAAATGTAAGAAAAACAGTCTTAAATCTATCCCAAAATATTTTTTAAACTATCATTTCAGTGAAATTATATCGAAATATATACAGAAAATTCATCACAGCCGAAATATAGAAATGTAAGTGTAAATCGCACTAAAAAATACATATGTATATATTTACCAGCGAAAATATAATTTATCTGGCAGTTGCTAGTAAAATTATATGATTTCATTTACATTTACACACTTATCATTATTTATTTCCAAGTATAAATGAATAAATTTTACAGTAAATGTGTATTTTTCAGTAAAGTTATATTTTCACTAGTGAAGTCCAAATACATTTTCATCAGTAGATGTATCTTTCTACGAGCCGTGACTTCTGAAAAGTGATAATTACTTTTTGCGCCCTCCTATTGGTCAAATTTCGGTTTAGATTTGATTCATTCAATTCTTACTTATCGTAAATCGCGATATTGTTATAAAAAATCTTAATATAAACGCTAGATTACCGAGAATTTCCACTGTTACGGCGACGGCACGATTTTATTGCTTTTGACGTGGATTTTTGTGTAAAATATGAATGTCATTTAATAAAATACTATGAAACTTGATGTAATGGAAATTTTAAAAAACGACCACACATCCTTTATACGTATTGCAAAAAAAATATGAGTATTTTCTATCCCCCTAACTACACGCATCCAAATAACACGTCCCTAATTTACTGTGTTATGGGTTAATTCTTATTACTCATACAACTCGTAGTCTCAAAAATGTTCTTAAAAGTCTGCAGCTGCTGGTTCGCTGCGGAAAATAAGAAGAATTAAAAATTACGCACCTGGTTTGCAAGCAGGTGACCTCCTAGGCGCGAACCAGCTCATAAAAAAATCACTATCATTGAATTATATCACTGTTTTGTGGTCATCACTGTTTAAACAATATTCTGTAAATTTCAGTTGTTGTGTTAATAATTTATTAATAATGTTTTTTTTAATTAACTTCTTCTGAGATCATGTCTGATTCCAGAAGTTGGCGACCCACATTTTTGATTAGTTTCAATATGGTAAATCAACACACAACTAAAAAATATATGACAAAACTGTATATTAAATCTATATAAAGCAGTACCAGACAATTGTAGCTCATTTAACGCACTTAATAGTTATTCTAATTTCTAGAACATGAAATTCAATGAAAAATTTGTTTTAGAATATGTACAGATTTTGCAAAAGTGAAAAATGTTGCTCACCTAAACATCAGGAGTTTGTATTCTATTGTATAAAATAAATTGTTAAGCTTTTTTTTCATCGGGAGTTGCGGCAAAGAAAACGTCGTATCAGATGTTAAATAGATAATTGTAGTATTATTGTTAATAAAATAATTTATATAAATGCGCAATATGTGCATCAGCAATATACATTAGTGATAAGCCACGTTCTACTTAACTAATCAAAACGATATGTACGTGAGCTACGCTGATTTTGCTAGATTTATAAATGGCACGTTGTAGGTGTTGGCAAGTTCCTCTATGATTCACTATAAAACAACGTAACATTATTTAGATATTTTTTCTGTAAATTTTCTTTAAATTTTTTTTTTTTTTAAATTACTTTTTATCATATTATTTTTAACCCTTAACCCTTACATGCGGAATTAAATTTCATAAAAAGTCACGAAATGAGTCAATTATCCAAAAAAAAGTGAAGTTGAAGATTTAATTACGATTTTTTTATTTGTATATAGTTAGTTATACCTTCAAAATTAAAAAAATAATAATATCTATTTTAAAAATTAAAAATCTGCCTCCTTCTGCAAATTCCTTTCCCTTTTTCTTGCATGATGAGGGCATGATACTGCACACTTGATAATTGCGTTGGTATTTTTTGTCCTCATACTTCGTCGGAAAATGCTAGCCTATCAATATTCGACTTTTCGTTGGGTCCTTTATCTTTCTTCCTCTTCTGATAATTGTTTTTTTTTTATAAATTCTAAAATTGTAAACAGTGAAATTCGAGGTGCACCAATACTCTTCGACTTCAGAATTAAACTGAATGTAAGCTATATAATATATTATAATGGAATTCATTGGAATGACAGATCTTTGACTAAAAAAAATTGGGTCACTCCCCCCCAGAGCTCTTGTGATGTACAAAAAAATAACATGTGTTCTAATTGTTGGTAATAAAAGTAATTAAATGAGGGTAGAAAGCCATTGGAACATACCATCATAATAACATCATTATACATCTTATACATCGTAAAAAAATATGTGTTAAATTTGAGACAAAGACCTGCTTTATAATATTCCGATATATACGCTCCTCGCACTTAAGAGATGCGTTTTTTCTTGACTGTGAGATCTATCCGCTTCTCGCACTTACGGGACATGCGATGTGAAGCGGATTTTTCCGCTCCTCGCACGTAAAGGGTTAAAAGTATGGTTGTTTTTGACTGTTTATGACTCTATACACTGTATATCTAAAATGAATTTAGACCAATAGGAAAGCGCAAACAACAATTATCCCATCTCAAAAGTAAAAAATCTACGTCAAAAGAAATAAAATCGTGCCGTCGCCGTCACAGTGGGAACGCTCGGTAACGAGCGACGTCATAAATTTGGTATTTATGATATGGTCACGTTTGTTAATTTTTCATTGATTCACGTCAAAGAAAAAAAGCACGTATTTTATTAATATAAAAGCAGAGAATTTCGTTAAAGAATTATCAGTTCTGTTCTTACTGTTCAACCAGCAAGATGGCTACCAACGTGTTTGCTTTGATATTCCTTAGTGTAAGTATAAAAATAATGTAATATATATAAAACCAGTATCGTATCGATAAATATATAATATTTAACGATGAAGTTTTGCTTTATATTTATTTACGGTACTAACTAATTTAAGGGGCATATGTATTTTATGTGAAATGTATTATTAAAAGATAATTTTGCCGCATAGCACAATTTTTTTGGATAATTGACTTTAAACTAATATTTTTAATAATTGATTTAGAAGTAAATTTATCGCGAAGACTTTAAATATTTTATTCATAAATATCTATAATATTATATGAAAACATTTTTAAAAATACCTATATATATATATATATATATATATATATATATATATATATATATATATATATATATATATATATATATATATATATATATATATATATATATATATATATATATATATATATATATATATATTTTTTTTTTTTTTTTTTTTTTTTTTGTGAGGGGGGAAATCTTCAAAAGACAGCGCGTTGCTAGTGTGAGATTTCTACTCACTAAAACCCCCCTCCGCTCCTGCTGCCTCCCGGCACGTCCGTTAGGTAGTACTTCGAGAGGCAGCTGGGCCCGGCGCACTTCTTGCGCTCTTCGTTTCTTTCGGGATCCGAGGGGCACGCCTCAGCGTTGGGTCACCCCTCGATCTCCTCGTCTTATCTTGTCGTCTTCTACTCCGTGAGACGCTTTCGTTGTGCTATTGGCCGTTTGTCGGTTGGGCGCCTTGCGGTAGTCGTCGTCGGCTCCTGTCCTCCTCTTCTTTGGCCTGCATCACGCTCGAGGCAAAAGCCACCCACGCTGACCACTTGTTCTTGTTTTGGAGCATGGACGGGACCATCTGCTCGGGTGATACTTCTGCTTCTTCCCCGAGGGCTTCCTTGAGCCGGGACCTTTCTTGGGTCCACGCCACGCACTTGAACAGTGTGTGGTCAGCATCGTCGACTGGCTCCTCGCAGTGGTGGCACCCCTCTGTTGGCTCCTTTCCGATCTTTTTTAAGAAGGACCCGAAGCAGCCGTGTCCAGTGAGCACTTGGGTCAAGTAGTAGCTCAGCTCGCCGTGGCCCCTCTGGCACCATGCCTTGAGGTTCGGGATGAGCTTCTGGGTCCACCGGCCCTTGAGCGTCGTGTCCCACCGTTCTTGCCATCGGTCGAGCGTGCGCTTTCTGGCGTCGTTCCTTGGCAGGCCTTCGTGCATCTCCTGCCTCTCTAGCGCGAGCAGGTCGATTGGCGGTATGCCGGTCACGGTCAGCGTCGCAGCCTCAGAGACCGTACGGTAGGCAGATGCGACCCTCAACGCACTTCGTCTCTGGACTCTGGCCAGTTTCAGCCTCGTTCGTTCCACCCTCATGGAGTCGGCCCAGACTGGGGCCCCATATAGTAGGATGGAATGGACCACTTCGTTGTAAAGCCGTCTTCGTTTCGACTTTGGTCCGCCGATGTTTGGCATCAGTCTGGCCAGTTCTCCAGCGACGCGGGCGGCCTTCGCCGCTGCCTGCTCTGCATGGACTGTGAAGCGGAGCTTGTCGTCAAGGTGCACTCCAAGGTATTTCATTGACCTGGCGTATGGCACCTTGAAGCCGTCGAAGACAAGTTTGGGAGGTTCTGTCTTTCTTCGTCTGGTGAAGAACACTGCCTCTGTCTTGTGAACTGCGAGCTCCAGCCCGGCGCCGTCCAGCCATCTCTTGACTGAGTGCAGTGCCTCTTGTCCAGCTAACTGTAGGGCAGTTGTTGACTTTCCGGTGATTAGGATGGCGACGTCGTCGGCAGAGGCTACCATGCTGGCTTCCTCGGGCATGGGCACTCTTAGCAGTCCGTCGTACATGACGTTCCAAAGAGCGGGTCCGAGGACCGACCCCTGGGGAACGCCTGCCGTGACCGCTCGTTGAGTGCTCACGCCCATGCTGTCGTACTCCAGCACCCTGTCCGAGAAGTAGTTCTCAATCATGCGGATCAGGTATGCCGGAGTGCCGATTTTAACCAGTGCGTCAAGGGTTGAGCGCCATCGCGCCGAGTTGAATGCATTTTTTATGTCTATCGCGATCAGCACGACGTTCTTGCTTTGCTTGACGCTCCCTTGCCAGGCTTCGCGAATAGTCGTAACTACGCGGCCTATGGCGTCTATCGTGGAGCGTCCGCGGCGGAAGCCGTACTGATGCGGTGAGAGTCCCCTATCTGTGTCCTCCAGGGTGCGTTGAAGGCGCTCGAGGATCATCCTCTCTTGTAGTTTGCCCAGTCCGTCCAGCATGCATAGTGGTCGGTACGCAGAGGGGCCGGGCGTCGCCTTGTTGCCCTTCGGGATGAGGACGAGCCTTTGGCGCTTCCATGAAGCATCAAAGACTCCCTCAGAGAGACAGGCGTTGAAGGCGGAAAGAAGCAGCGCGGGGTCTTTTTCTGCGATTCGCTTGATCACGGCGTTTGGGACGCCGTCGGGTCCCGGAGCCCTTGCAGAGTTGATGCGCTTCGCTGCTCCTTGCAGTTCCTCCTTTGAGAACGGTAGGAACTCCTCTTCTGCAGCTGCCTGGCCGCTGTGCAGTGCTTTGTCAGTCGTGGGGTGCTGCGGGAACAGTCCTTCGACCACCGCCTCCATGTTGCCGGCATTGTTGAGGAAGTGGTCTTTGTTTTTGTCCACCAGCTTATTTCTGACGATCCTGTATGGCCTCCCCCAGGGATCTTCGTCGATTGCCTTGCACATTTCGGACCAGCACCGCGCCTTGCTCTCCTTTATCGCACGGCGCAGGGCGCTTCTCGCCTCCTTGTAGCTGCGGTGTTTTTCTTCGCTGCCGTGGTGTCTTTGCGCGCCTCTCCGGGCGGCTAGGCACGTGCGTCGAAGGTCGGCAATGTCATCGGTCCACCAGTATGCTGATCTGCGGCGGGTGTTGCCCCCGAGTCTGGGCATCGAGGCATCGCAGGCGTCGCGCAGGAGCTCGTTCAGCGAGCGTACTACGCTTTCCGCTCCGGCTTCAGCGTGCGCGGCGGTCTTGATAGCCTCGCTCTTCGCTGCAATCGCTTCGTCCAGTGCTGCGACGTTCAGCTTTCTCACACTCCATCCGCGTTTGACCTCTGGCGGTGGTCTCTGGTTGCGGATGGTGAGCTCAAAACTGATATATCTGTGGTCGCTGTGCGAGTATTTTTCTAGCACTTGCCAGCCTCGGATCATGCCCGCTGTCAGTTCGTCAGCAAAGGTCACATCGATGACCGACCCTGAGCCGCCCCGGGCGAAGGTGAAGCCTCTTCCTACGTTGGCCGCGTGTAGGTGGAGGTTCGAGGCCATCTCGCAGAGCAAGTTGCCTCTTCGGTCGGTCACCGTGGAGCCCCATTCAGCGGCTTTGGCGTTGAAGTCGCCGGCGATGATGACCGGCGCAGCCGATGATCGGACGCTCTCCTCGAGGTCAGCAAGGCCGCGGGCGAAGTCTTTGATTGGTGCGTTGGGCGAGAAATAGCAGCTGTAGACTCTGGTCCCGTCCAGCTCGATCCAGGTCCATCCTTCGGTGCTGGCCGTCTCGGCGCTGGTTACGCGCAGTCGGGTCGAGGGCACGTGTATGGCTGCCCTTGAGGTCGCATCCGAGTACCAGCTGCGTGGGAGGTTGCGGTACTGCTCAGACACGATGACTACGTCCGCTAGCTCCTCGGCGATCGTCTGCTGTAGTAGGTCCTGGGCGGCCCTGCAGCCATGTAGGTTTATTTGGAGGAACCGTGTCATTGTTTGGCCTTGCCTCCTCGCGCCAGTGCGTCTCTGAAGGACCTGCAGTGGCTGCTCCCGCTGGGGTGTGCCGCGTCTGTAAGATTTTCACTTTTTTGGCTGCATAGTGAGCAGCGTGGTTGGTTTTTGCAGGCGGCGATTTGGTGCCCTAGTTGTCCGCACCCTCTGCATTCCTGAGACCTGTCTGGACCGCTGCATCTTGCTGCGGTGTGCCCGAAGTCCATGCAGCGAAAGCATCGGAGAACTTCGATGCGCTCGCGCACTCGGCATCTCACCAGGCCGATCTTGATGCGCCCTATTTTTAAGAGGGCGGCGGCTTTGCTGGTGCGTGGTATTCTCGCGACGCACACTTGCGTGCCGCTGTGCGCGGGTCGGAGGTTCAGCGTTTCGATGAGGCTCTGGTGTTCTTCGCCGAGGGAAGCCATTAAGGCCATGGTGACGTCATTCTTGGTCACACCTTCGTCCAGATCTTTTATTATCACGACTCGGGTGGGGACCGTGCACCGTATTGTGGCTTTTGGCCCAGCTACCTCAGCTAAGATTGCTTGCAGTTCGTTTGAGCCTTCGCCGTTTTTTCCTAAGGTGAAGGCGAGCTCCCCCTTTGGTGTCCGTCTGATTGAGCGGATGTCGACTTTTGTGTCCTTGGCAGCCTTGTGGACATTGCGCAGGACGTTTGCGTAGGACGCTGGCGCCGGGTTGTCTGTGCCTGGGCAAGAGACTGTTATGGTCACCGCCCTGTGTCTTTGCGGTCTGGCTTTCGGTTGTTGGTAGGGAGCTGCCTCGTCTTTTTTCGCAGCCTTCTTTTTTGGTTGTGGGCGCTCTGCTTGCCTCTTCGCCTCCTTGCTGGGTGGTTCCGTGCGTTTTTTCCTGCCCTTCTTTTGGACTACATTCCATTCCTGTGGGGGCAGTGGATGGGGTGCGTTCATCTCAGGAGTTTGCGAGGGTCCAGGTGGCGGCGTCTGGGTGGATGCTGAAGGTCGCTCCGTCCCCTTGTCCTCCGATCTGTTGTTTGGGAGAGGCGTGTTGGAGGCTGCTGTGTGAGTGTTCTCCCTTTGTTGCTCGATTTCAGAGAGAGCTAGTTTTATTTTCAGGATGCCCTCCCTGATTGGCACGTGCACGGTCGGGTGGCTCTTGATGTATGTGCAGAGCTCCTCCACTATCTCCTGCGTTTTTCTTAGCTGCTTGGCGTAGTGTGCCTCCATTGCGATGGGTGGCAACACTGGACCGTGCGCGTCGGCGCGCTCGCGAACTGCGTTGCTGGCGTGCGCTTTGACAGCTGTCAGTTTTGACAGCTGTCAAATTATATATATATATATATATATATATATATATATATATATATATATATATATATATATATATATATATATATATATATATATATATATATATATATATATATATATATATATATATATATATATATATATATATATATATATATATATATATATATATATATATATATATATATATATATATATATATATATATATATATATATATATATATATATATATATATATATATATATATATATATATATATATATATATATATATATATATATATATATATATATATATATATATATATATATATATATATATATATATATATATATATATATATATATATATATATATATATATATATATATATATATATATATATATATATATATATATATATATATATATATATATATATATATATATATATATTCTCATATTTACATGAAATTGTAGTTTTGTATTTGGAAGAATAAAAAAATCTTTCCAATTTAATTTTATATCTTACTAACATAAAATCTAACCAATTTTTTTATCTTGTCTAGAAATGTTAGTCTAATGTAACATTCATCGTAACGTACTACATATATTTTTATATTTTTTTATATATATAATATTTCTGTATTTAATATCAATATATTATTCTAGCTGAACTGTTATACTCATTAAACTATAATAGTATTATTTTGGGTTTCAATTCGGCAAAGTATTAACCACATTTTAGTATTTAAAATTGGTATTAAAATTTATAAACTATTTTTAAAAACCTACAAATTTTAACACTTGGATCCAACTACCTCAAAGTATTTTACGAATATACACATTTATCAGATACACTATACTTCCACTGTAAAATTATACTGAAAAATGGATTCTTATACTTAATTCTTAAATTTCATCCGCATTTAAATAATCCATATTGAAACTGATTGATTTTATATCGCTTATTATGTTTCAGATGTTCGTTGTTGGAATAAACTGCAATGAAAGTAAATTTAAAGACGATTCGGAATTCAGTACTCCAATCATCTATATTACGTTTAAACGTCTTGAAGCTCTGAGGAAGGATTTGCTGTGGTATCAGCTGATGACATTCTTGCTTTATGTTGCTATTATGTTAATCGGATGCGCTTATTTCTACCACTTTATCAACAAAAAAAATATTAATAACCGTGATAGCAAAACTATAACTGTGAAGAATATTCCTAAACAAATAATCGAACAAAGCACACCGATCGAAAAAAAATATGAATGTCTCCAATATCATCTAGACTTGAAGCACATGATCAAGAAGATAATATCAAGAGTTCAGCGGTCGATAAAACATGATGAAATGATTCAAAATCCAGTAAATGAAACCGATTGCGGATATGGAAATAAAGAAAAAAATGAATTGTCCGAAAATCTATCAGTCGTGTGAGTCTGAAAATCTATCAGTCAAAAATCTATAAGTGGTCTAAACCTATTTTATTTAAATCATTGTAATGTAATCAATATTTTGGACTTAATAAACATATTTGGCAAATATATAAAATATTTTTTTATTGTAAGAGTACACCTTTTCTTCCAAGTTCTACAGCTCTGGATGGGCTTGGCTGCCTCCAAAAGATTTCTCCACTGTCCTGTTCCCTACTCTACCTACTCTACCGAATTTAAATACTGACCTAATAAATAGATACTTTACAATTATCGTTCTTTTTCATATAAAATATTATGATTTTTATTTCATTAATATTAATATAAATTCATACTAAAATTTAATGTATTTAAAAATTATTTAATAAAAAAGAGAAACAACATCTTTGTAGTTTGTCCCCGGAACGCCACTGTGAATCCTTATATTTGAGTATTAACTACCATACTTTTTAGTTTGAGAATCGCTGACATCTTTATAATAACTTATGAATTATTATGTATATTATAATTTATAATCAATAGATATCACTTAATAGTGCATTTTTATATAAATAAAAAAATGCACTAATATTCACAAGACATTGCTCTCTCAGATTTTCATATGTTCCAGTCTCTGTAGAAGCAGAGCTGAATCACCTGTTTCACTCTGCATGGCAAGAATCTTAATTCCATGGAAGCTTTCGAAAACCGCCACACACTTTTTCTTAAAGAAAAGCCAAACTCATTCTACAAAAATGAAATGGAAAAACTAATAAAACATTGGAAAATAATTATACAGGAGGACTGTGGCTGTATAATTAATTAATAAAACTGTTTATTAATTAATTATTTTTTCAATTCAGGCACGAGCTTAAGTGTAATATAATATAATATAAATTGAACCACGTTCATGGGCGATGTTACCTTGAACAACAGTAATTGAAATATGTCTTAATACAATTTTTAACACTCTTTACAGTAAGTTAATACCATTACCATTAATCATCGCATATACACATTTATCAGCATTTTTATTAATACAAATTTTGATTCGGTTAAAGATAAACGATATAATTTGAACATTAATGATAAAATCTTATCTTTAAAGTTTATATTGATTTTATTTTATTTATAATTTAGATTCATTTGAAGACTCTGCACGAAATTAACAGTCTAGTGTCCGAGAGGATAATAGTATTTGTCAGACAATGAAAAAATGCCTGGACCTCCACCTCCACCGCCGCCTCCGCCGTCCAAGCATGTCTTCATCTCCAACAAGTCTGGAGCCGCGGACGGCAGGAATCAACTCTTGCAGTCTATAAGACAGGGCTCTAAGCTCAAAAAGACGGTTACGATGGACAAGAGTGCACCGTTAATCTCCGGAAAGAGTGCGAATGTGGAAAGCAGCGCAGGATCAGAAGCGAGAGGGCCCCCCGTGAACGTCGGTAGTCCCGTGGGCTTAGGCGGATTGTTCGCAGGGGGAATGCCAAAGTTAAAACCAACTGGACGAGGAATAGGTTTGCTACTTATTTTTTTTGTTGCATTAGATTATGCTTTTGATCTAATTTAGTATAATATATGCCTTAATCTGTCCTTAAACTACGCATTCTTTTTTTTATCAATGCATGAGTTGAAAAACTTTCTCTTTGTGATTACGCTTTCATTATTTTATATTTATATTTTAAATACTATTTATTGCTTTGTTATTTATATTTTAAATACCTTTATAATAAAATCAATAAATAATTTTTGTTTACCATAGTAATATTTTAAACAAGTGTAACTGTTTATAATTATGTTGTCATGATAATAAACAACTAATATTTTTTGTTAGAGAGAAACAAACATTTAGTTTATTATGTCTAACAAATATATTTTTAACACACGGCTATTGTGACAACTCATAGCACCTTGTGGTAATTATTTCTTGAACATTACTTAGACAGTATGATATATGATATCTTATGTATTTATAAGTTCTTTCGTCTTAACCTTGCGTTAATACAACAATGTTATATTTTTATGGAGCTGCTTTCATTGTAAATTGTTGTTTTACTAATCATCCAAAATTTTTTATTTTCTCTGTTGTTTTATTACTAAAATATATTTCCTTTACTTCATAGTAATTAGTTCATTGTTTCCGCTACATTACGTATTGGGCATTTTAGACATCTTTATGATATCTATCGATTATTAAACACAATTTACAAGCACAGATAAACTTTGATAATATTCATCATGATTTAATCTTCTGGTTTGAAACAAAATTGGTAGTCAAATTACCAAAATTCCTTCATAAAACATAATTTTTTTATAATTTATTATAAAATTACATAATTTACTTTGACTGTTTACATTATCAAATGCAAGAGATTAAAACATATAAATATAATTATGATTCAGTACTGTGAAGACATATTATTAATCGCTTTACAACTGATATCGTTTTTTATGCGAGTCATAAATAAATTATTAATCTTTGTGATAATGTATATATGGTTTGTGGTTTTTGTTATATAATATTAAAAATTTATTATTATTTCAGCTTTTTTTAGGGAAGGGAAGCAAAATTTCGCCATTCAGTGGTCGTTTTTTAATATTTCGATTTCATCAAGATTCATAGTATTTCATTATATGACATGCATTTTTCTAGCGATATTCAAAGCACGTCAAAAGCAATAAAATCGTGCCTTCGCCGTCGCAGTAGAAACGCCCGGTTATATAGCATTCATATTAATACCTTTTATAACAATATTACCACTTACAATAAGTAAGAAACATATCTAAACCGAATTTTGACCAATAGGAGAGCGCTAAAAACAATTATCCCTTCTCAGAAGTCAAAAATCCACGTCAAAAGCAATAAAATCATGCCGTCGCCGTCGCAGTGGGAACGCTCGTTACCGAGCGTTCCCACTGCGACGGCGCCGACACGATTTTATTGCTTTTGACGTGAATTTTTGACTTCTGAGAAGTGATAATTGTTTTTGCGACCTCCTATTGACCAAAATTCGATTTGAATATACTTTAATCAATACTCTCATATCAAAAGTCTGTAGTAATATCAATAAGGATAAAGATATTTTTAAAACGTAGTGTAATATCCATGTGCAGACGAACTATGATGCTTTATACGAGATGCGAAGTCTGTCTGTACTTTTTCTTCCGCTTATTTTCCCCTGAGAGATGAGTTGGCAATATGCAACATAATTTTTACACTTATACAAACTTCAATATCTCATTTGAATATCTATTATAAAAATATATTATACATTATTTAATCAATTTTATTATCAATTCATACATATGTGTATCTACAGGCTTGGCCATAATAATGGGGCACCCAAATACATGTGTTATATCCTTAAAAATCGTGAAAATATAAATAAAAAACCGATTAAGATTGTTAAGTGTTTATTTTTAATATTTAGTAGGTATACCCTTGGCTGTAGTGGGTCCGTTCAATCTGCCTTTTTTACTCGCAGCTCAATTTTGGTATGCGATTGTGTTGGGCAACCTTTCCTTTTATTTTTTTCCATAAATGCCCTATAAAATCTAGTGACTGTGTAACTGTAGACCATACTAAAATCATCAAACCATTTGATGCAATCCAACCCCTGCTTTTTAACGAAATATGGTACGGAGCGTTTTCTTGCTGGATTGGAGTAGCATGGTCTGTGCTTAGAAATATTTTTCAGTAGGAATCTGTTGAAATGGATTCCAACATTGAAATATAAATGTCAACACTCATACTACTCTCGCAAATGCACAGGTTTCCTGCGCTTGCTGCTGTCATGCAAATCCAGAACATAATGCTTCCGCCACAATATTTGACTTTGGGTACTACGCAATAAACTAGATATTCTCTTCCGACTTTTCTACGCATGTATACCTCACCAAAAGTCCCAAAAACTTTAAAAAATATTTAAAAAGTATGATTATTTCAATTAATTAAGTTAAATAAAATTTCTATATAAAAAATATAACCAGCATCTTAAAACTCATTTTACATACTTATTTCTAATTTTGAAAAAGAATTTTAACCGTAAAATATTCTGGATTTTGCAAATATTTGATTAATGACATCATTGCCTTCTTCGGTTATATAATTTTTCTTTGATTGCCCGTTGAAATTTTGAGCTTAGCGCAGAATTGATATTTTCAAATTGTTCTAACAAAAAATATGCCCCCTTCGGCTGTCAATAACAATCATGATACAATTGGCAATAACAGCTCTTGCTACTTTACAAAAACAATGCAAAAAAACACCTTTATGAATTATTGAAAAATAAAAATTACCCTTAATCGTTTTGCATTCAGCCGATTCTCATGCGCATTTTTTCTTATTGGAGTGGTTTCTTAGATCACCAAAGCAAAGATAAAGCTGCCAGCGGGTTAAAAATTTGTAAACAATTTTTTTGTCATTCACAGACCTTCCAATAAGTATGCTTTTTAGGCATGAACCCACCTTCACTTATGCACGATACGTTATAAAAATGGCAGTGGTTGTCAACCTTTTAAAAATATTCGTACAAATTTAATTTTATATAATAAAAAATGCTTTATAAAATTTCTCGAGAAATCAGAAAACTTCTCTAAAAATAAGAATTCTCTATTTGCCCTTTTTTCGAGAAGAAACACTAGGTCACGACAAAAGAAAAACGCATACGGGCTGAATCTATCCATTTTTCTTTAAATTCTTTAAAGTTTATTGCAAACACATGTTATTAATACTAAACTTATTCATTGAGGTAAAATGATGAAGAATTCGGCAATTTCTCGCTATCCGGGAGTTTTTTCACTTATGGCAATACTTGTATGCGAGCGTCTTGACGAAAATAAAAACCATTATATAAAACCCAAATCTATTTTTTTTTACTTTTTTAGATGGCAATATATTTTTTCAATTATGTTTTAAATATGACCCCAATGAGAATGCGCAAAAAACAAATATTTCTTCTCAGAAGTCAAAAATTCACGTCAAAAGCAA
Organism: Plectrocnemia conspersa; assembly: GCF_051122295.1. Classification (NCBI taxonomy): domain Eukaryota; kingdom Metazoa; phylum Arthropoda; class Insecta; order Trichoptera; family Polycentropodidae; genus Plectrocnemia; species Plectrocnemia conspersa. The sequence continues at coordinate 23,011,899 of NW_028277165.1, forward strand.
TAAAATCATGACGATGCCGTCGCAGTGGAAACGCTTTTTCTAAATTGCTGTTTTTTTTAATTAGGATTTTATTAAAATTCATAGTATTTTTTTATTTTTTGGCCAAATTCAAAGGAGGGCAAATGCCCCCCCAAATGATATTGTTCATGATTAACTGTCTAAGTGCCAAGCGAAATTAGACGGTGTATGCTAAGAATGCTAAGCATTTATTTTTGCAAATTCAGATGGTTTTATAAATATATTTAAACAAAAACATTTCTGAAAATTTTTATTTTTTAGTATGAACCACTATTTATTATAAAAACAAAATTAAATCCAGTTTATACAAGTAAATACACAAAAAGTATAAAAAAAAAATATTTCATAATTTTACAAAAAAAAATACAAACATAGAAACGGACACCCTCGTCCTAGCGGCATTCATGTCGTCGTTCATAAGCGGACACCGTCCTTACGTCATTCAAACGGATAAAGCAGTAATGTATTGTAATATTTTTACCCTCGATACTCTTGAAGAGCTAAATTCATTTTTCTATTAAGTTAATGTTCATGCAGTGGCGTAGCTAGAGTAAGTGGTGCCTGGGGCGATCCTTAAAATTGCCCCCCCCCCCTATATATTTTTGCATGGTCATAAAATCAGCATTTCTTATAATAATTAATTGGTTATTGTTAAACTCTTGCTATTCGTGGATATATATTTATATATATTAGTGCATTTAGGGTTAAGTACCACACTAGACGATCCCATCGCAAATATGCCGCCCCCAAGCAAGTGCCGCCCGGGGCGGCCTGCCTCCCTCGCCCCACCGTAGCTACGCCACTGTGTTCATGATTTTCCATATTCACGGTTCAGACGTTATTATAAGAAATGACCTGATAGAATAAATTACAATTCAAAAAGACTAGCATTTAGAGTAATTAAAAATTAGTGAACAACAAATATATTTTATCTAAAACTTCTCCGAGTGTATTTGCTAAAATATTTTTTTTTTTTTTAATTTGCATTATTTACGTCTCACTAAAAATGTTGTATAATATATAGTTTTTTGACACTGCCATCTATGCAAATTGCTTAGAAACTATGTTTGTATATTTTTTGTCTCACTTTCCACTGCAGTTTATTTATAGCATGTGACGTTCTGTGGTTTCATAAAATATTCTAATTATCGCCAACATCAGTCTTACTACCAACAGCTACTAGTAAACACGTATGTCGCGTCTAATTTACTAACAGGTTTATTCTATACGTGGATACGCGTACTAAATACAACCTCAATCTTTATTGCAAAATGTTAAAAACTATTTTGCTTTCTCTCTTCATACAAAATCTACTGTTACAAAATGTAATATGTGTTGATGAAAATCGTAAGTAAATTATTTTTTAAAATAATTTTTGCTTTAAATATTATAAATTATATGTTTATTAAATTTAGTGGAGAGCTACATTAATAGTTCTGACATTGAATTGCTAGAAAAGTATGATGAAAGTACAACTGAATCTCAAGCAAAAGGTGCTGAAAATACAGAAACATCAACTAATATTCACGATCAATATTTGAAGGAAATACTAGAGCAAGAAAACGTATGATCTTAATAATACTCTCATAACCTCTAAAAATAAGTTAGTAAATAAACATATATTTTAGAATAAAGCTGATTCAGAAGAAGTCGACTGCTTTGGATTTGGAAATGTGACGCGAAAAATGAGCTGGATTCTAAACTTGAAACCGAAAAGTACAAACGAAATCTTGACTGATTTTTACTTTTCTAGCAGAAAACAAAGGCAGAAAGTTCAAGTCATAAATGGGAAAGAACTAATATTGAAATGGGTTTATTATGATCCTAAAATACCGACTATTATTATAGTTCATGGATTCATGAGTTACGGTGGTGCTTCTTGGGTCACTAATATGACGAACGCGTTTTTGGATTGGGTATTTATTAAATTAATTATATTTTGTAACAATACAATTACATCAATAAGCACTATTTCTTTTCCAGAAAGATGTTAATGTTATAACTGTAGATTGGAGTAGAGGTGGAAGAACTTGGAAGTACTGGAGGGCTGTAGCTAACACAAGAACTGTTGGAACAGAACTAGCAGAGTAATAATAACAATTACTTATGTTATCAATTGAGTGTATGCTTAAATTGCTTGGTTATAGTTTTCTAGGAAGATTGATAGATCAAACGAAGGCAAATACGAAAGATTTCCATTTTCTTGGACATAGTCTAGGTGCACATATTTGTTCTTATGCTGCAGTTAAACTGAAAGGAGTTGGAAGAATTACTGGTAAGAACTGTTGTTGATTAAGTAAATAACATTAAACTCTTTTCCTCATAGATTAAATTTATTTAATTTTTCCTTGTTGCATTTATTTTTGCAGTAAATGGGGACTTACCTTTTCTATGTTGTTTATTTAATGTTTTTATCAGTACTTAGTCATTATCTTGTGGTCATGAACATAGATTGTAAACGTTTTCTTAATTTCTTAGTAGATGCAATTTTAATGAAAACGATAAATTTTAAGACCTTTAGATATGCTATAATGATAACTTCATAAACATTGGTCTCATCGTAATTACATTAGAGCTTACTTGTTTATTTTCATGCAAAGCATTGTGAACAATTAACAACATCGAAGCGGTTTTTACGAATAACAAACCTAAGTAAACATGCTCTAATTGATATTGCGGTTTTAATTTATTTTTGTATAATAATAATTCCAGGTTTAGATCCAGCTCAACCATGTTTCAAAACAACTGACATGAACATGCTATTGGATAAATCAGATGCTGATTTCGTAGATGTAATACACACGAATGGCAGAAATATGTCAAAATTGGGCCTGGGTGTCCAACGAGCCTTTGGTATGTATTATTATTATTATTACAACATGAGATAATTATTTTGATTGTATTACTGTTTATTGTAATATCAGGACATCAAGACTTTTATCCCAACGGCGGTATGAAGCAACCAGGCTGTCACAACAAATCGTTATCATTCTTCTCCAGGATCAATCCATTATCTGCAGCTAGTGAGTATTGCTTACAATGTTTAGCGTAATATTAGTAATAAATAGCAATTAGTATAGATAATTGACAATATTATTTTGGTACATATTGTATGTCTTTATGCATATAAAAATCATCAATTTTGTATTTATAATAGATCTGATTTTATAAAATACAACAATATTATTAGGACGTATTGGGCGTTAAAATAGTATGTTTTTTTATTATATATAATAATATTCAGACAGTTTTAAAATGTTTAGAATTAGATTAATAATTTTTAATTAAGCTTATTAAATTATTAAAAATATAACATAATAATTATAAATTTACCAAAAAAATCTTATCATATTTATAAGATTTTCGTAGCATTATTGTAAAATTATATTACAGCTAATTTTATTAATTACCAATCATAATTATTAAATATTATATACAGAATAGCTAGTGTTTCTTCTCGAGAAATTCTCAAATCGAGTATTCTCATTTCTCGAGAAACTTTATAAATCATTTTTTTATTATATGAGATTAAATTTGTGCGATTTTAAAAAATTACAACATTTGCCCATTTTATAACGCTGCATAAGTAAAGGTGTGTTCGTGCCTAATATGCATACTTCTTGGAAGGTATTTAATAGAGGGCTAGGAATCACAAAAAAAATGTTTACAAATTTTTATCACTAGCCTTAATTTAAAATTTAAAATTTTAGCTCGCTTAATTTTTGCTTGAGTAATAAAAGACGACACTCAGATAAGAAACCTTCCGAAGGTGCTCGTGCCAGATGTTTGAAAATATGCATACTTTCTCGGAAGATCAAAAGTATTTTAATGACCAAAAATATGATTTTAAATATAACTATATAATATTTTTACTTTTTGCATCTAATAAAATGCTTTTTTTACTACTGTTTAATTTCGCAAATATTTTATAGTATTTTTAAATGTGCTTCGTCAGCTACCTAAAAATATTATTCACCATTCAATGCCGTTAAGTTAATTCTTGTTTCAAGGTTATTATTTGTTGTTACGTTTTAGCTAATTATAGTTAAACAGAGCAAATACTATAACCTCGGAAATGTAATTCAATATTTCATACATTGCTATGATATCCAATATCATTAGTGAAAAAAATTAAAATACTTGATAAATTGAATAATATAAAAAACACGTAAATTTCACTTTTTTTTACTTCACTATATAAACACATTCCTGAATAATAAAGTCAGATTTTCTTTTTGTTTGTTTGCCTTATCTTTTTGTTCGTTATAATAATATTATTTATCTAAAATAGTGCTGTCCAACTGGCGGCCGCCCGTGAACTTACTTAGCGGCCGGAAAAAAAAACATATTTTTAAAATTAAAAAAAGTGAGCTAAAACTGTCATCTCTTACATTTTTGTTCGTTTACCCAGTATTTGTACAATCAAAACAAGTATTTTTAGCCTCCAAGAGCAAAAGATCTTTTGGCCCCCAAAATGTTTGCAAAAGAAAAAATGGCCCACGAACTAAAAAAGTTGGAGAGAGCTGATCTAGAATATGCTCTAAAGCAACACGGTCTAGATGGGCAATCAAGCGATATTTAACCGAAAAGTAAAAGAACAATAGTATTTTTTGCATGGTAGAATATACTATCGGAACTTACGGGTGATTAACGTCTCGGGACGGATATGATATTATGTGGTTTGTGCAATATTTCCAATTATTAACGCAATTATTTGGTCACGAGATCTCTCTTCCATTGTTTTGTGAATATATTGTGTGTGTGCTTCGACGATCGAGACGGGTTGATTTCTCTTTTCTTTGTTCTAAATAGTCATTAGCGTGAAATATATTATTTATTTTGTTCATGTCTTAGAAACGTAAATCACAACTAGAGATTGCAATAATACCGGGATTTTCAATTACGGTATTACCGAGAAAAAAAATTATCAATACCGGTATTGAAGTATATTCTTGAAATGTTTTTCTGTGCTGCTCGAAGGTCGTCTATGGCCTTGGCACTTAGATCAGCCAAAATAAGTCATATAAATAAAAACAAGTACCCAGTTTTTTCTACACACTGAGATAAAAAAATCCACTTCCAACTATATAATGCACCACTTTTGGCGCTTATGCATACACAATTAAGCCTTCTCTGACATAATTCATCAAGAAAGAGCTAATAACCACAAGTACGTAATTTCGTGAATACTACTACAGTAACGACCTAGTTTGCTTTTATATAATCACCTTGATTTAATTTATTCAAGTGTTAGTGCCATGGTTAGCAAAAAAAATACCTCCATGAACTGCATTAAATTCTTTTCCATATAGGAAAATAATAGCATTTGCAATAAATCATATTTCTATCAAAATCTACCTAGCAAATGACTTTAGAACACTAGTTTCTCAAATAACGTCCTTTACTGACAAATTGTAAAATATGATATCTCTAATATGTTGTACCGCTAATTCTTATTTCTCAACTCTACATCACCACATTCATGCAAATATAATTATCTCTTTTTTAAGGATTTAAACGAGCCAAATGTAATCACGGTCGTTCTCATCTTTTGTTTACTGAAAGTTTGAAGAAAAACAACTGCACTCTAATAGGACACTCTTGGAATATGGCTTATTCGAGGTGAAATTGCGAATTTTATAATCCTTAAAAAATATAACCTTATTGTTTATTATGTATTTATTTCAGTGTCAATGTTACCATTGCAACTCCTTGCACAGAAGGCACGTGTGCAGAATTAGGAATCAATGCAATCAACTCTCCAGCTCGAGGAACCTTTTACGTGATAACTACATCTGAAAAACCATATTGTGGTAATGAATTAAATTAGCTTACTATAACAAATTAAAAATATAATGTGTAGTATATAATGTATAATCTAAAAATAACGACAGATTTATAATTTTACATATAAATCAAATTATCTAATCTTAGTGACAAAAGTGCATATGTGTTTCTCAAACAATATTTTACTGGAAATTTTCAGATATTTCGAGAGCTTCATCTACTTAATTGTACTAGAAAACGTGTATAAAAGTTCACCTGTATTCACTATCACAGTCAATTCGTTATTTCTTAAAGCCAAATGATATAAGTACTAATTATCACTAATAAAATAGTAAGACAGATTTTTTGCAAAAAATCTTTATGATCAATATATATTAGAATAATGCAATTTTGAAACATATAAACATTGATTTCCTTCGGTTACTTGTTGTTGAATTTTTAGCACTTGTATCTGTTGGCTTCTATGGTTGTCATGTGTGTCATGGTCATAGTTTACATGTAGTTATTATTTTATTGTCAGATTCGAAAGCGATAGATCCAGAAATGGATTTGCTCAGCGATATCAAACTCACGCAGATCTACTCAGCGGTATCATATTCACAAAGCTCCACTGCGAAATACGAACCATATTTTAGATTAATTATGTTTATGTTGTTCGGCATATTTGTGTTTTATTTTAATTAAAAAATGTGATATTTATTAGTCATTAATAATATATGTATATAAGCAAATATAGCGGTTGATGAAAATACATTTTTGGAACTATAATTTTATATTATTTCTTAAAATTATGTATGTAATAAAATCTTTTTACCTTTGTGGCACCAGCGGTGGTAGTTAAGCAGTTCTCTCCGGAACGCCGTTCATGTAAAAGGTTTGGCAACGAATCGTTTTTATAGTTTAAAAATATTGTGTTTTATAATTAAAATAATTTTTACCCCATATAAAACTCATTTTCTTCTTCATCATAAAGCATTTTTATACGCAAGCATAATATAAACAACACTGCTACTGATAAATGCATTCCCATAATTCTGAACTGTTGGGTATATCATTCGAACCACCTTTAATTCATCAATTCATCGTCAGGTGCACTTTTGTCATTTCCTTATTATTTTCTTCCTTCTGACAGTTCCGTAATTAACATTTAGCAAGGTGTGTTTTGCTTGTTTCTCAAGCTCTTTAAAATCTACTCTAATTGTCTTGAAATGACTCATACAAACCTGCACAAGCACTCAATAACAGATCTAATTTTTAAATTACTTGATTGACCTTGTGACAATGATACTAACATACGTTTCCAAAAATGCAACTTTAACACAAATAATTATTGTATTTTATGTAAAAGATTATCTCCTTTAAGGCTAGTATCACCCATTAGATTAACATCAAAGTACAAGTGACTGAGGGCATCAGTGATAGCACTGTAATTTTACAAAATAGCTTCTATGGCTTTTGCCCGTGTCTCCAAAATATTTAGACCCTTTCGACTATGGTCCAGATGTGATTTTAGAATTACCCATCTCTTTGCAGAGGATGAAAAGAAGATAAAAAAATGATTGACAACGCCAAAACGTCAAGGCAATAATCAACAACTGAACGCCCACCAGCGCATGGAACGAATCTTTCATATTTGATTTTGTCAATGATTTTTTGCTACATTGTCATAGGACCGCTCTCAGCATTTTCTGAAGTCAATGTCAAGCTCAGTAGTGAGATAGTTAAACACTAAATCAACTATGTTTTATCCTGAATCAGCTTTTTCCAGGGATCGGTTTTTAATATTTACATTTCATTAAGATTGCTAGTATTTATTTTCTGTTAGATTAGAATTCACATCAAAAGCAATAAAATCTTGCCGTCGCCATCGCAGTGGAAACGCTTCTATTGACCAAAATCCGGTTTGAATACACTTCGACCAATACTCTCATACTATATTAATATCATTAATGATAGCTACCATATTTTTAAAACATCGTGTAATATCCAAGTAAAGACAAACTATGGAGCAATATGCGAGATGCGAAGTGTCTGTACTTCTTCTTCCGCTTATTTTTCCACTGAGAGATGAGTTGGTTTGATTTGTATTTTGGACTTTACCTAATGTAACTTTCATTCGGTTTGGTTTGGGTTTGAACAGAAAATGGACGTTTCGCAACTGGCAAATATAGTTTCATGGGCATTATAGAGCACCAAATAGTTTCACTAGCGCCTATCAGTTAATTTATATTTTCGCTAGTAAACATGTATACCTACTAGTGAACATTAATTTACATACTGATTGATGTAAGCATGTAAAAATGGATCGAATTTTTTTACTAGTTCAAATAGACCAAGATAATTTCCGTAATTTAGAGATCCAAATTGTTATTATTCACCTAGGCCGGAGGTCCTTGACTGTAGCCTAGCCTATAAGGAGATTCGGCCCTGTCCACAACCCTGCTTTATACACATAAGAAAATTGGGATAGTTATTGTGTAAACAAATTGTAATCATACAAGAAGTATAAATTTATATTATTATATTTGTCAAAAATCATTTTACAATTAAACAGGATATTTTATAAATTTATCTACCAACACTATATATATTATAAATAATATAATAAATAAAAACTATTAGATTGCATAATAATATAAATATATTTAAAGATATAACTGTCTTTTAAATAATATTCAATTAACGATTTTCCATAACAAGTCTTAAAAAATATGTATAGTTATATATTGCTTTTAAGTTTCAATAATTTCAGCGTCAAATTCTTGTTTAATATTGTTGTATTCTATAAAAAAATATCTTCTATAACATAAAAAATACTATCTATATATTTTTATCTCACCTATCTCAAGCATATCATCCATTTCCTCGATATGATTTTCATAGTCATTCTCAACAAATTCCTTCTTTATATCTTCAACCTTAAAAAAATAATATGTAATTAATATAGCAATCAAACTCATAAAAATAAACTTTACCATCGATATCAGACATGTCTGTTTTTTACGTCTACTTTACAGAAATGTAGAGAAAGTGAACATCTTTAAAACGAGTTATTTTAAATATCACATTATATTTTTAAAAATCAATTTAAAATTGCGTTTTATTCCAAAGTGATTATATTTTTAGTCCAGCAAAGTTATGATCATTCTCAGACATAAGCATAAACAACAAATTAATACATTTCAAAACTGATATTGATTCTTGACGTCACAAATAATATTACTATTTGATTCACCTTAACGTTCACTGATTCTGAAAAATTTTCCATGTGTATAATTGCATTTGCCTTATTTTTCTTCATGTGAACATTTATATGTTTACGAAAACTTGATTCAGACAAAAACGTCTTTCTGCATTCGGTGCATTCAAAATTATAAGCATTATGCTTATGCTTAAGTGCATTTTTCTTTGATTTATCAAAGAAATGCAAATGAAATATCAGATTTCGCTTTCTTTTAAACGCTTTATTGCACATCTCACATTTGTAGTTGTATATTATCTGAGCTACTTTATTTTTGTGCATTTTGTATGTATGACGCAAGAGTCGCGACTTTGTTTCATACGCTTTATTACAGCTCTTGCATTTATAATCATAAGATAGTTTATGTTTTTTTCTATGATTTTCTAGGTAAAATTTAGTTTTAAATGATTTTTCGCAATGATTACATTTATGGTCTTGAGTACTTTGATGTATTTCCGTATGTCTTTGTAGACCGAGTTTGGTTTTGAATACTTTATTGCAAGTTGTGCATTTGTAGTCATAAGCATTTCGATGACTTTTCATATGGTAAATAATATACGATTTTGCTTTGAATGACTTTTTGCATATGTCGCATATATAGTTCATATTTTTATGTAAACGTTTATGGTGCCTAAGCGAAAACATCGAACTAAACAGCTTTTCGCAAAGAGAACATTTAAAATTCATCCCTCTCTCGTGTTTGTCTGTGTGAAATAAGAGCAAACTCTCATTTGAAAAACATTTTCTACAATAGTTGCATCTAAACGTGGAACCGTTATGATTGCTCATATGATTGATGAGAGATATTTTAACTTTAAACGATTTATCGCAAAAATCACATATGAATCTGTCAGAATCATTATGAATCTTTAAATGCTTCAAAAGGTAATGTCTAGCTCTAAATGGCTTTGTGCATATTTCACATTTATGATTTAACATTTCTACGTGCAGATTTAGATGCTTCTTGAGACCGCCCTTGCGAGTGAAAAACTTCCCGCATTTTAAACATTCATGTTTCTTAGTGCCCTCGTTGTATGCCATGTGGATTTTAAAATCCATTTCTTTATCTTTCGATTCATCGTAGACATACGCATGAGTCTTCTTATGTTTTAAAAATGAATATTTAGTTTTAAAAGATTTTTCACAAATGTCACATTTATAGGTATGCAAGATCGTATGTGTCTTCATATGCTGTTGAAGATTACGATTATTGTTAAAGAAACTATCGCAGAGCGTGCATTTAAATTCCGTTTCTTCCTCGTGACTTTTCATGTGAAACAATAGCATTCTTTTATTACTAAAAGACTTTTCACACTGCAAACATTCAAATTTGATAGGATCTGTATGCTTTTTCATATGATTTATAAGATAAAACATTATTTTAAATGTTTTTTCGCATATTTGACATTTATATTTGTAAGAATCGCTATGAATTCTCATATGTTTTATTAGGTAAGATTCCAATTTAAACGTTTTTCCACACACATCACAATGAAAAGGCAAATGATCGGAATGCACAACTAAATGACGATTGAGACAGCCCTTGCGATCGAAAGATTTTGGACAAAGCGTGCATTTAAATCTCTTTTCTTCTTCTTGAAACTTGTCTAAATCATCATCTAAAATAAACGGTACTTTAAAGTAATTTTCTTAAATAATAAAATATTCAAGATTACCTTTTAATCCAGATGTTCCTTCTAATAACTGTTTAAAAGAATTAAAATTAATTAAATTAAGTTAATTTTAAAATATTCCACTGTACATACCTCTCCATTAACACATTGATCTAAATGACGATTATGGCAAGCATTGTTTGATTCTAAAAGTATGATTAAATTAGAATATAAAATAGTATTTTCTATTTTAATTTGATTAATTCAAGATCTTGACCATTTTGATTAAACGCTTCCCCAATATTATCTTCGTTATGCTGCTTCATATGATTTATTAAATAAAACTTCATTTTAAACGACTTTCCGCACACGTCGCATGAATATATGTATGGATCACTATGAACTTTCACATGTTTTACTAAGTATGATTCCATTTTGAATGCTTTTCCACATACATAACACTGATAAGGTGAAGCATCTGAATGTACAATTAAATGACGCTTAAGGCAGCCTTTACGAACAAAAGCTTTTGGACAAAGTGTGCATTTATATATCTTTTCTTCCTCTGGAACTTTGCATGTTTCATCACCTAAAACAAAAACACATTAAAAAATATTCCTCAACGCTAAGAGCATTTTTATGGTTACCTTTTAATTCAGATTTCTCTTCTACTAACTGCTCAAAACAACTTGAATTAAAACATATAATAAGCTTTTATTTTAAAACATTGCACCGTACATACCTCCACTTTAATGCATTGTTGGATTAATGAGGGATCTAAATCATGCTCGTCACTATCACCTCTGGATTCTGAAAATATGATTGTTTATAATTAAATAAAGAAATTTAACCATTTTGATTAAATGTTGTTCTAATATGATCATTACCATGACTATTATCGACTTTACTTCCTCCACCCTAAAACACAAAAAAATACATTAACTAATATATTATTAAATGTTAAAATAAATCATTTCTGACCTTAAAATCATTTTTAGCACTTCCTTCTGTATTTTCATCTTCTGATTCTACAAAATTAACCATAAATATAATATTTTAAAACTATATAATTTAAAATATATTATGTTACCGGTTGAAATTAGTTTTGATAACATCGTTGCGGTTAATCAACAAACAGAATTCGACGCCAAATGGCAAACGTCAAATGATGATAATTTTTTGGTCTAAGCAATATTATGAGTGACTAAAATCTAAAATTTATAAAATTACATTTATTTTTTTTATTCTAAATATTTCTAATTATTAAAGAATGATCTCACTTTACTTTCGATACCTTTAAAAAACACAAATGAAAGGATATTTTCGTATTTTTTTTAATAACCAAACATTTGATATGATTTATTTTTTAAAATATAAAATCAATTAATGGCCACATCTGGACCTTTTTCAACATCCGATCCTTTCGATGTAATTACTGATAACTTTTTCGTACATCTCGGGCGCTATCTCGACTATTACTTAGCGGACGTTGCTCCAACCTTTCCGTTTTGTCAGCTTAGATATGACGTAGCCCTACAAAATAAATTTAACTACGTTAAATCGCATGATTTTTGCTTTCAGTTGACATTACCAAAACGTGAAATAACGCGACGTTGGAATTTTCACGCAATACAATCAATTGGGCACCTTATGTGTGGCAAGTTGCGCTGTCTTGATGTAACCACGTTTCTTTCACATCGATATCTTCGATTTTGCGGCATAATAATAACTATTCATGCGCCTATAGCGCTCACAGTCGACTGTTACAGTCCAGCCTTCATCGCATCCGCACAAAATAGTCACTTTTTGGGCATGTAATAATCTCTCATGAATCACGTGAAGATTTTCTTCGCCCCATATGCGGCAATTTTGCTTATTAACATACACGGAGAGGTAGAAATGTGTCTCATCAGAAAAGAATTAAAAATTCAGAAAGTTATCTGAATTTTTACGGGTGTGTGTACAAGTTTAGATGCAAAATTCGCAAAAGGGACATAAGAAATATCATTGTTTAGCTGCCGTTGCAATTTTACCTCTTCAAAATAATTTTAGAGATTGCCTTAGCAAATTTTTTACAAATTTTTGCTATTTTCAAAATCTGGTCAACTTATCCAATACGATACAAATAAACATAAATATTTTATTACTTTAAAAATGTACAATTTACTAATCTAACTATATTACGCAGTCCAATCAAGTCTTTGCTAATAAATTTAATTAAATTTTATTCTGAATTTAAAATATAATTAAATTATTTTTAATTATTTATAAATGCAAATATTTAATTCTATATTCGATTACTTACAATAGATATTTTTTAAATATAAATTTACATATGGCTTAAAAATCACGTGTTATGGCGAAGTATTGTTTTTAATATGTTGACGTTCCTTCGCAGACGATGTGTTCTATTTCAATTTTGAGGTTAGTTTACAATATTTTTTTGCTAGAAATGTACATATTGCTTAAGATTTTTAACACAAATATATATAACTTTACTCGTTTCAGAATTGAGTGTAAATTATAGATCATATAAACTATACAGCTTTAAACACATCATGTCTCATCCAGCTTATCAAATGCAATTTACATCAGTAGTCGAAAGAATATTCAACAGATGGACAGCTCTGCAATTAGCTATAAACAATGGAATGGGAGGACACAATCCTAAACAAGTAATAAACGAATTCTAGGTAAAATTAAATGTTTTTCTATAAACAAATGCTTATAAAACTGATATTTCAGACTGCAGAAATGATGACAGATTATATCACCGGTTATTGTTTATCTCATCAAAATTTGGACGTTGGAGAACTGAAGTTGATATTGGACGATATTATGAATGAAGAATTTGATACAATATGTGAAGACAACTCTACACAAGGTATTTTATATGAATTAATAATTACAAAAAAAAGATTATATCACGTCTTTATCTGATTTTAGAAATAGCAGAGTCACTCGTCAAGTATATTTGCATGTGTCGTTCTAATATGGTCGCCGAGATGATGATGGAAGTAGCAAGCCTGAGTCCCTGTAGATTAGATCGTTCCAGACAGCAAGTGTTAAATACTTTACCCGTATGTCTCCCCGAATATTGTGCTATTGCAATAATTTCATATTTTTTTTAAATATTCTTTATAATTTCAGATTCAACCTAATGAAGTTATACACGATGACGATGAATTATGCGAAGAAGACGAAGAATCAAATCAACAGGACGAACCGATGGAAGAAGACGTTGAACCTGGTTGGACTGTTGTCAAAACAAAACGAAAATAATGTCATATGCATAAATACATATTAAATTTGAATGTAAGGGTTTGAAAAAATCACACACAGATACGTTTTAATTCGTTTAATAATCCCAAAAGGAATCAACAATTTCACAATTACAATAATTTACACATAAACAGGTAGACTTTCAGTTATCATTATTGTTTTCTTTTCTAAAATAAAAAATAACGTTCTATTTCCAACGTTGTAACAGTGTAACTTTAAGTGCATAGTGTAAAAAATCATTTAGAAGCAATTCAATATCATTTCTATAAATAATAAGCCAATGTTGTAAAAAAATGTGAGATTTTGGTTGCGAGACCCATATTTGTATTACACATTCACTTAGAAGATAATGTAGGTATACACAACAAAGTATTGTCAAGTATTCAAGAACCGAACTTAAACTACATAACCATATAAATTAAGGGTTGCCGTCTTCCACTAATAAATCTTAGATTAAATTGAGTTCTTGAGTACTTGACAAACACACAATCTTATATTTTAACACAAACACACACACCATCAAAAAAATTTGCTCATAAGACTAAAAGTTACACGATTAAAATTCAATATGACACTTCAGTGACTCGTTCGCATTATTACATTTTCAAAAAAATCAATATCATATAAACGAGATTCGTATAACAATTTAATTAAAAATATTTATTTACATATATAAAAATGAGAATGTAACACGTTTAAGTATATACATTATTTTTTAAGCAACTAAGATAATATCATCATGAAAACAATATTTTTGGGTCACCTTATACGTTTGTAGATCATGGATCCAAATTTAAAATGGAATGCCTTAAACATCTAAATTACGTCCGTCGTCAAATTGTAAAACAGTATAAAACATTTTTTATACGCATTATAGAAATATATACAACATAACTGTATAATGTACATAATGGTCATAGTATATTATTAAATTGATTAATAAGAATTTAATTATTTAATCCATACAATTATAATTATTTCGATGATGTATTTTGTGCCAATAAAAAATCACCATTCTCAAATTTATAAACATCCCTTGACCTTACTTTGAAAAATTCACCCTACACTATTAATTCATTAACACTAAAAATACTTTTTAGCTGATGTTACAAAGATAATAAATAAATGAACATATAAAACAAACATTTTTTTAAAGATACCATAACCTGATTTACATGTAAAATTGTGGTTCCCACTAGACTAAAAATGCAGGTCATTTTTAAAATCTGTATGCCACAGAAATAAAACTTGACTGCATCTAAATAGCAAATTTGTAGAAATAGTGGTCATAATTTTCGATATATGATGCCACAATGTAGCCACTTTTTGTATGGCATATGGAAAATTTATTTAGATATTTACAAATTAACAGTCAACACAGTTCAGTTAAGTAAATTTCTAAAATATTCTAAAAAATACATAAATACTGAAATCATTGACAAAAGGTGTACACATATGTAAATTTTATATATATACATAAGATCGAATATGATCCCAAAAAGAATATTTTTCATCTGACCTGCTACACATTTGTATAGCAGTTTTTCACGATTGCCACCAAAAGATTTTTTTAAGTTATAAACAAATTTCATTAAATATTAAATCACTATATGGTCTATATCTCTGCTATAGGTAATATTTCTATCGAAATTTATCTTAAAATTACGTGCTGGAAGAAAAACTAACGGCAATAATAATCTAGATCCACATACATACAAAAATCAGGTTATACTATCTTTGTGGCAACAAATACGTATTGGGTGTCGCAATAAAGAAGCACAGTAATAATGGCAAGTAATACTATAAGTTAAGATCGATCGCCCTAAGGATCATTAGAAGTTTTAACGTTTTATTATAGAAAAGTATAAATCTCTTCTCAAAAACATATTTACAATCCAAATACTTCGGGAACGAGATCTTTCAATATACAGATAAAATTGTAAATACGAAATTGACTAGCATATACACGCATGTCCTTTAATAAATGCTCCTACTTAATAATTAATAAATACGCTACTTCTATTTATAAATCACTCGAAGTACCATAATTAACAACAAATAAAAGTTTTACGTTTCATTCAAGCCATGGTCCATATAGTTGTAATGATGATCGATCGGTTCGCTCTTGATGAAAATGTCGCACTCTTCGCCCTCTTTGTTTTCGTTGCCGGCAGAACTTAAAGATATCGTCGACGATATGACCGGCGAGAAATTATCGAACGAAGTTTGCGACATATTATCTCCGTTACTTACCATGGACGAGTCCAAGTCAGATTTAATGGCAACTGCCGAAAAATCTGTATGATTGTAGCTAGAATCCTCCTCGATCGTGTTAATCATCTTATTATTGCCGTCGTATAATCGCTTAATTTCAAATGGTTTATAATCGGCGATAGTGAGACTCATTAAGTCGCCGTCGAACTCAACGGCCGTATCCGGATTTACTGTAGATTTACCACAATCGTGATCCATGTAAGCTTGATGCGATAAGAAATATTTATAACATTGGCCACACTGTATATCTTGATGGTATTTATAATGGCGGTATATATTCGAGAATGACTTTTTACATATCAGGCATTCGACAGCCGGGAATTCGGCTCGGTAATCTAAAGTCTCATTTATATTGTGTTCGACTTTTAAATGATCAAA
Organism: Plectrocnemia conspersa; assembly: GCF_051122295.1. Lineage (NCBI taxonomy): Eukaryota > Metazoa > Arthropoda > Insecta > Trichoptera > Polycentropodidae > Plectrocnemia > Plectrocnemia conspersa. The sequence goes on from NW_028277165.1 coordinate 23,028,492, forward strand.
ATACTCTTGGTGTCTATTAAAAGTGGTAGAGCAAATTCGGCATTGTAACGGATTATCGTTAAACTTTTGATTTCTGTGAGACGCAAAGTGATACTTTAAAGTTGACTTCATTGAGAATCGCTTGCTGCATAATCTGCATCCATAACTTTGATTGTTATAATGGTTATAGTTGTGCTTTGATTTACAATTTTGACCCGTGAAGGGTTTAAAACAAAAATCGCACTCTTCTACCCAATCCGCATCAGAAGCGTCCGTCTCAACCTTGACTTTTTTATCCATTTCATCGTCACTCTCTATTTCGCACACATGCTCACCGAACAATATCTCTGAATAGAAATGCTTCAAACACTTCTTACATTTATACTTTTCATGATACATAAGGTGCCGCTGTAGATTTGCAAATTCTTTGTTGCATATATTGCACTTTTCGCTGGGATTATCGAGCACTTCGCTCCAAACTAACGTTTCGTTGTGAACCAACGTCAAATGATTGCTATAAGAACGAATAGTTGTAAAGTTTTCGTCGCAATGTTCGCACGTTATTGGATTGTCTTCAAACGACTCGGAATAATGTTGCACTTTATGTTTTTTAAACTGTATCGGTCGCAGAGCCTTTTCACAAAATTTGCACTTCAAGATTGAGACATAAAAATGTGACTTTCGATGCGATAACATCTTTTCTTCGCAATGGAACACAGAGAAGCAAAAATCACACGGTGATACTTTTTTAACACCTGAATTACTATCAGGTTCGGCGTTATGTTGTACCTTCAAATGACAATACAGTTTTATAGCGACTGAAAACGGTTTTAAACACACGTGGCACTTCATCTTCTTTTCATACTGATCCGAATTACCTAAAACTTTCTTTTTCTCGCAATGATACTTCACGTGAGTCGCTACAAAGCCTTTCGAATTAAAATATTTACAGCAGTAGTTGCAACGACGTTCGTTATGCCACATTAGATGTCGCTGATATGTGCTCTCGCTACTAAGGATCTTCTCACAAATATGACACTGTTTATCTTTCAGATCCGTAGGCTCGATAGCATCATCTTTATCCAGCTTCGTAACATAATCTTCGATTATATCATGATCGTTTTGTAGATGCGTTCGCAACTCTTGTCTACGAATGAATTTCTTATCGCAATTTTCACACTTTAACGGATTGCTCAAATGATACTGTTGCAGATGTAATTTTGTTAGATGCAATAAATGCATCTTCATCGTAGCTGATTTCTTACAACATATAGTACATTTGAACAAATTCGGTGTCAGATTGTGTACCGGAATATGTTCTTGCAGTTCTTCGGGACTGTTGAAGTATTTTTGACAAAAAACACACTGATTAGCTTTCATGCTTTCAGTGTCAATCTCGATCCTCTCAATTTTAATCGGTTCCAAAGGGGCGATTTCCATAATGGACTTACTACTCTTAACAATCAGATGCTTCCTGTCCGGATGGATATTGGAAAGGTGCTTATAATATCCGCCTTGAGTTGCAAACACCAAGTCGCAAAACGAACAGTGGAACTTGCCCGATTTTAATTTTTTATCAGTTAATAACTCTGGATTGGCAATATCTATTTGTATGTTGTGATTAGTCAACATGTGCGTTACTAAAGCATATTTGGCAACGAATTGCTTATTACAATGAGTACATTTGAACTCTACTTTCTTTTTATTATTACTTGCTTGCTGACCTCTCTTATGGCAAGTAATATGATACTGTAACGAATTATGAGTATCAAAGTATTTTTTGCAAATGTGACACTTGTGCTTCGTAGCCATGCCCATGTCTTTGATGCTGACATTATGAAAGCCTTTCATGTGCTTCGCGTAGTAGTTGGAATACGGAAAAGTCTTGTTGCATAAATAACATTGGAAGGTGCCCGAATTGCTATGCCACGATATATGAGCGATGTACGAACGCATGTTTTTGGATGGTTTATTGCATAGCTTGCACACAAGCAAAGAAGTATCTATGTTTTTATCGTTATAGTGCTCTTTCATGTGCTGACGGTGCTCATTTTCATCATAGAATTCCTGAAAAAATTATATAGATCATTTATTATTTTTAAAACATTTTTGTATCAATATTAACAAAGGTAAATTAAAAATAAAGATAGACCATTTAAAAATAATACTTACAATAAAACCCAAAAAATCAAAAACATGACATGAGGTACACTATGAAAATGGCATGTGTATATTACATAATAGTAAGCTATATCTATTCATTGCCTGGCATTTGATAATGTTAATCGAAAAATGGCACTTGGAAAAACTCCAACAGTTTTGATCTGCGGGCCGGATTACAATTTTTCGAAGACCAGTGAGCCACAACCCGATATTAAGTACCACTTTTTTTAAAAAACACTTTTAGATAAATAGTAATTATATAATGCATATCATTTTTCATGAACTGCATTAATATCTCTTGAATTTTGTTTTTAAGTTAGATGGCACCTACATACCATGGTGTGACAAGATCTTAAACTTCTCAGTATTGTAGTCAGCTGAACGATACAGAGCAAACATGTCAAAATAATTCTGTTTTTATAACAAGTAAATTACACTTTTGGTTTTAATATTGTACATACATACACTCACATCAAATTATTTCGATATTGAATTATTATATTTTAATAGATGGAGAAAAAAATAAAAATATACAGTGAATGCAAAGCATTTAAAGAACAATGGAGACTTCTAATATTTCATGATTGATGCTGGAAATAAGGCAATCTGTTTAATTTGCAAAGAAAGTCCTCAAATAATATAATGTAAAACGTCAGGAAAATTTGAAAATTTATTGAAAAACGAGCTTTACTCCCAGCAGCTGATTATCAAGAATTTGAATTCTGGACAAGAAAGGAAAGCCATTCACTAATGGAAAAATAATCAAGCAATGCATGATCAAAGCAGCAGAAGAAATATGTCCAGATAAAGCTACTTTATTCAATCAAATAACTTTGTCTGGAAACACAGTGGTGCGAAGAATAGAAGAATGAATCAAGATATTGGCGAAAACTTATCATCTCAGACGACTGAAGCTATTCAACAGCTGGAATGGATTCCTTCAAATTTATGAGGAAATGCTTGATGTTCATAGCATGCACGGAACAACTAAAGGAAAGGATATTTTTAAATGTGTAGAAAAAAATATTCAGAAAAACAACTTAACAATGAGATAAATTAAAGTGTATCACAACTTATGGCGGTAGAAACATATGCGGCCAAAAAGAAGGCCTAGTTGGTCATTTAATTAAGGCTGTACAAAACTACAACTGCCCAAAACCATCATTTATCAACAAGCTGTATGTGGAAAATATTACTCAGTAATATGATGTCTGTCCTATTAACTGATAATTTTATTCGGTCGTACGCACTAAACCATCGGCAATTCGGTGAATTTATTTCAGAAATTAACATACCTTATCATACTTCGATTCGCTAATTAAGCTGTGAAAGTTTTGGCACGTTTTTTTGAACTCCGGATGGAAATTAAGACCTCTAGCTGAGTCGAGTATCAATTAACAAATAATTGTTTCGTTCATTTCAAGGCATGTAAAGAATTTAGTCTATGGATTCCTAGTGACTAAGAGGGCTAAACATCTAGTAATTTCTGTAGCTATAAGCCATAGGTTATGCTGTATAAAGGAAAAATTATAAATTACAGCCACATATGTGCATATGCACCTATTAAGACAAATTGGAAGAAAAGTAGAATTTCATGAACTCTTGGACAAATATGGGGGGGGGGGGGGCAAATGCCTCACCCCCCTTAAATTTGGCCAGAAAAATGCATGTCATTTAATGATATATTATGAATCTTAACTAAACCGAAATATTAAAAAACCGATACTGACTGGCAAACTTTTGACCCCCCCCCCAGGAAAAATCTGAAATGACATTCCTGATTTTAAACCAAAAATTCTCAGGTTATCCCGCAAAGAAAATCTAAATAAAGTCTCAAAAATATTTTTTAAAATATGTCATTTCAAAATCGTCGCAGTCGCAGTGGGAACGCTCATTACCATGGCAAAAGCAATAAAATGCTTTTGCTGTGGATTTTTGACTTCTGGGAAGGGATAGTTGTTTTTTGTGCTCTCCTATTGGTCAGAATTCGGTTTATATATACTTTATTCGGTCAGAATTCGGTTTATATATTATATATGTAATATTGTAAAAAAGTATTTTTATGAAAGTGTTTCCACCGCAAAGACAGGGTTTTACTTTTTTGACGTGAATTCCAAATAGGGACACTTGAATTAGGGCATAAAAATACTTGTCATTTAATGAAATATGTACTATGATTCTTAATGAAATGGAAATTTAAAAAAAAATTACATTCCTGCTTATGACGAATGCCCCGGACATGACATACATGACATAATTATACTTGGAGATATGAATGCTAGTGGGTAAGAATCAATTTGCCTAACTAACAATAGGCAAATACAGTTTACATAATATCAGTAGCAACAATGGCTAATTAACTTCACCGCATCACATAGCATGGTAATTGAAGGAACCTTGTTCCAACACGGAAACATACATAAAGGAACATGGCATACTCCAAACAGAAATATGTGTAACCAAATAAAACATGTTCTAATATTAGCCAGACATTGCTCAAACTGGATGTAAGAAGTTTCAGAGGCATAAATGTGCATTAGGACCACATACTGGTAATGTAAGCAAACAATCAGAGATAACATAAATACATTACAAACAACCTGAAAATCTTAGATAAAGAGAATAAGTACGTGTCAAAATTGAAATCTGCATTAGCAGAAAACCCTCTAGACTTCAGATATCAATTCCACTTGAATAAAACTCAGGGGTACTATACATAAAGCAGCAGAAAATCAATTGGGGAAAATTAGGACGACACAAAATACCAGAATAGTATGATGAAAAATGTAAGCATGTAACTATGAACAAAAACCAAGTATATAAAAAAAATGTAATAAAGAAACTATGAGAAGGTACAAGAATGTTATGCACTAAAAGAAGAGAAAAAAAGCGAGTTCATAGAAGGAAAAAAATAATTTTTAAAAAAGAACAGTTGGATCAATTAGAAATATTAAATAACAAAAATAAGAGTAGACTATTCTAATTCTACCAAAACATAAATAGATCGAGATAAAGCTATAAGCCACAAGTAACCTGTTGCCGAAATGATAGTGGGGAGATAAACCCAGATATGCCCAAGAAATTTTGCTCTTTTTAAATTAAAAAAAAACCGCACAGCTTCACCAGACGACAAACAACACTAGACTTAACAATATTCCGGTTTTTATTGTTTAGGAGTTATTATTAGACCCTTTTTATGAGTTCATTCACGTTTTGACTCATGTAAAAGTAATAAAAACGTCATAATTGTAAAAAACAGTGGCACGATTTTAGTGACCTACCCATAGGACAGTAGGCATATCTGGGTTTTAAACGATAGGGGAGATGTACTAAATAGATGGTCAGAGCACTTCAGTAAAATACTGAGTAATTATGATTATATTGGCAATGATAATTACGAAATGGTATTAAAAAAAAATCAAAATCATTTTATTTTTTTATGATTTTTCCTGGTTAGCTAAAGATTGCTTATTTGTCTGATTTTTACTTCTTTGAATGAACTAAATTTAAGCCTCCAATGTGTAGCTACAAATATATTTGAATAGTTAAAAATAAAATAAAAGCGATTATAAAAAATCGACTTGTGGTCGAAACGCATTAACAACTGTGTATATGAGACTTTTCTAACACTTCCAATAATAAAACACGGCAGATTTTTGTTGAAAATATAATAGTTCTAAAATTAATTATTTTCCTAGACCTGATTCTGGCAACAAAGATCCATTTAACATGGAAGTTACTAATGCTTAACATATTTTTGTATTTGGACAACATATTCTAATTGAATTGTCATGCAATACATCTTTGAGACTACATTTCAAAAAACTGAACTCATAATTTTTTTCTCACAAAAAACCGATTACTTTTCACATACACAAAACACTTCAGCAATGGATTCCGTTCTGCACACCATATTTATGTAAACAGACTTTTTCGGTATTATCTATGAAATCAAAATATAAAAACAAACTCAATATAGAAGTGGACCTAAGAATAAAATTTTCTATGTACAGTAGTATTAGATACTTTTAATAAACATCAACATATTTACCACAAAGTATTTAAATACTTTAAGCAAAATTCACTCAATCTTCCAGTTTAATTTTATCTTATAGAAGAATGTGTTAATAGGGAAAAGTATTACCCTATGAGAAACAATTGTCAACCTAATACTGGTACATAAACTAAAATAAGTCTGTGCATACTGACGAGTTATAACCGGCAAATAGAAAAACCTAAATATAGCAACCTAAAACTGATCTCGGTGGAAAACTATCATAAACTATAATATCCAAATTGGTGCGAGGCTCAGAAAAAATATAATAAATAAACCATCTTTAACTTTTGATTTACCCTGGGTCGTAAAAAAAATACTTTACCTCATCGCACACCATGCATGTAATCAAATTTTGTTCCGAGTTGGTATCTCTCTCGTGCAATCTCATATGTCCCTGATACGTCTTCAACGATTTCAAACTTTCGTTGCATATCGTACACGTATAACCGATGCTCGCGATCGACGTTTGCGACTGATCGTTATCGTACTCCAATTCAGGTACAAATTCTATTTCGACAGTATCGCAATCGTTGGGTAGATCGCTCGTGACTTCGCAGAAATTAGTTATGCTCGCATCGAACACCTCCTCTTCGTCTTCCGCCTCATCTTTCACTTCGCCCTCGTGTACTTTATAATGAATTTGGAAAGTTTTCGTGTTGGTAAATTTCATACTGCACTGCGGACACATGTACTCGTTCTTAGGTTTTTCGTTCATTTTTATGTGCACTTGATTGTGCAGCTTTCGTTCGCGTTTATTCGACAGTATCAAATTGCAATGCAAACACCTAGAAGATAACTTCGAGTAGTTGAATGCTGATTTGTCATCTCCCTCGATACCGTCGGCTATTTCCATCGAAACTACCTGCATCGTATGCTTTTTCTTTTTATGTATTGCCAGTGATTTCGCGTATTGGAAGGACTTATCGCATAAATCGCAAGTGTTGTTACTCTCTTCGAATTCCTGTTTAATCGTCATCGTATCTCGGTGAGATTTCATATGGTTTATGATGGATGATTTGAATCTGAATTTTTTGTTACATTTTGGGCATTTGTAAGGAATGGCAAACTTAGATGAATTCTTAGGTCTGATGTCGACATTGTTCAAGTGCTTTGATATGTGCGTAGCGAGTTTGAACTGATTATCAAAAACCATAAAGCACTTATGACATTTAAACGAGTTATTCATGGCTGGTTTCAAAATGGTCCAAGCTTGCGGAGCGCCGCCATTTTCCTCGCTATAAATATGCACCAATCTGATGTGTTTGACGAAAGCTTTTCTATTTAAATAGTTGAGATCGCATGTGATGCATGACATTTTTTTGAGGCCGTTCACTTCTACGCATTTATAAAAATGTCTGAGCATCGCCATGTACGACGTCAATTCCATATCACAATTGGAACATTGCGGTTTCTGATTTTTCGAGTTGGTTTTGCTCTCTCCTCCGCACTCTAAATTCTTTTCCAAATGGAACACGAGATGGAATCTTTTCTTGAAGACTCTCGTACAATTCGGACATTCGAACTCGCCCGATTCGTTGCCGGGACAATCTCTCAAGTGCTTCGCAAAAATATATTTCTTTACACAGGTATGTTCACAATGTTTGCAAGTGAAACTCGCGTCTTTCGTAGCGTTCAGACCCTGCGATGAATTATTTGCTCCGACATTAGTCTTTGCTAATTCGTCCCTCTTATGCGATCGCATATGTGATGATTTACCCTTGTTCGTCTTAAACGTTGCAAAGCATAATTCACACTTAATCTTTTTCTTAGTCGTAGACGCCAGACTAACCGAACTCGAATCGGACAATCTGCGTATCTTTATATTCATAGGATGAGTATTTTCAAACGATAAAGTATCAGAGACATCGACGCTGTAACTCTCCTCTAATAAATTAGCCGTAGGCGAATACTTGGTAATGATGTCTTCGCCTCGATTTCTCTTCAAAGATCTTTGCCGCCTCTCGTCATTTTCGGTGCTCTGATTACCGTGCACGGCCGTGATCGTAATATCTGTAATGAAGAAATTGCTTAATATATCGCTTGCTTTTTTTTTATTTCTTAAAGTAACTTACTAGGTTTAAATGATTTCCTCAGTTCGGCATCGGATCTTTCACACTGTTGTTTGAAAATAAATGCAGAGCTCAATTTTTCAACGCATTCACTGCAGATCTTGTCGGGAAGTCCGTCACCTTCGAATATCTGTCGATTTAAAATGAAGATTATGTTCAAATGAAAAAAACAGTATTGCCGAAGAATGCGTTACATCACTCTAAAAAAAATCAATTAAAAACAACAGATGATGTTTTTAAGTGTTAATAGGCTTTTATTATAAACATGAAAATCTAAAGGGGTTAAAATAAAGATGGAGGCGATACATCCATCCCCTCCGTTTAGTACATATTATATACGTTAGTAATCGAAACGAAACGACGATGACAAAATGACGAACGTGTGTTTCACTTTCGCGTCGCCTGAAAGCGATGCTAGAACCGATATGTCAACGCCGAATAGCAGAAGAGCATAAAAATTGACCGAAAGGCGTTCTAACCGAGGGGGCGTAGCCCGCTGTTGTACGTAAACATAAACAATCGTTACGGTTCGGAATACAACTCGCCTTGACTTCCGAGCAAGCCATCGCCATCCTTGCCAACTGTATGGAGTTGTCCTCGGCGAATATGGAGTAGAAGTCGCCGAGCTTGAGGCAGAGCCGGCACTTGCTGAGCGCCCCCAGAGCGGCCATTGCGCCGCCCCCGCGCTTTGGGCTCCGAGGCACACGAAAATTTCGACACCGGCGCTCGATAAGCGACCCGCGCGGGCTCTCGATCGCGACTCTACCACTGTGGTCATAACAATCTAAATTACCGGCATATCACACATTTTTTTATAACGCTTGACCATTTTCAACCTTATCGGCGATTCTTATATGATATAAATTAGAATAAATTGCTAAACATGTATTTCAAATATTATTAGTCGTTATGAAGATAGAACAATAGTAATCAAAGAATATGTTTTTTTGAAGATGAATAAATAAAAACAATAAGTACAAAATTATGAAAAATTTACACTTTCTTTTAACATTTCTTAAAACAAAATACCAAGATCTCAAGAAATCAAGAACTGTAAGCAGATCATAAGTAATGTACGTTATTTTTTTCTCTCAATATTTGCATCAAAAAAATTAAATAAATATTTATTATTTTTTTATCAAAAAATTGCTTTTTTTTAAATCTTTGCTTAATAAACTATATTACCTATCCGTGTTAAATAAAAATAAAAATACGACAATTATCTTAGTTCAAACTATGAATAAGTACCCAAATTACTTTTCTTCTGAGAGAGAGTAAGTGACGAATAAACAAGGGTTGGCACTAGTTTATGAGTTTGTTGCCACCTTAACCCTTTCACCGAGGCTGACAGTTTTGCGCGCCGTTTCGAAATTCGCTAATATATTCGGTAATATGCCATCAGTTATTTAAGAATTATTTCAATACATTTAAGTGTCTTTCAACCTTAAATTATAAAAAACATATTACAAGGCTCAAAGGTTCATGACGATAATAAGCATTTTAAGATTTATAATTTAAAGGACGAACGATGATGGGTATCAATTACACACTGACTGAGCCGCTGCAGTATTATTTTATTGTGAGTAATAAAGTTTTTATATTTTGGGTATGAAAATATATATGAGTAAATGGTGAACGAGGAAGCACCGGCCGTTGTCTCCCTGTCTAGGTCCACCAAAAGAATATCCAGCCCTCCGCTCCACTCACGTCAGTATTACCAGAGTGTCACCAAGTTTTGACCATAATGAAGAAATAAAAAAATATGTAAATATGCCCCCCCCCCTCTACAATAGTAATTTAAATTAACTATATAATAGTTGTCAGTCGTATTAACATTTATCATTATTTATTAAATTTACGCATTTAACCCTTTCGCGGACACTTGAAAATGTATGTAGACATGTAAGTATAGGGAAAATGTAAGTACCCTGGAACACTAAAATATGTAAAAAAAATTAAAAAACAATTTTTAAATGTCTAAAAGTTAATATTTTATGACTTTTTAATGCAAAATAAAATTCAATAATTGAATAGACATGTTGAATAAATGGAATATTATTTATTTATACCATATATTAATCGTTTGAGGAAAGGAATAATACGATATCAACTAATTCACTCTATCAACACCGGGCATATATTTCGTGTATTCTGCAATTTCGATTGGCTTAATTTTAATATTTCCATGCCTATTTATTATTTAATTTTTTTTTGTTATACACCACCATTTTTATGGCGTCTTTTCACCTCAGTGCAACTGACATTTTGTCTAAAATAATTTATAAGTAATTTATAAGTAGATGTGTCATAGCAATTATAAGCCTTAATAAATAGTAAAGGTTATTTTCAAATATCGCCGATTACCTTTAATAATTTTGAGAGTTCTATAATTCTCAGTGGCTTCTGATAGTGTGCCCGCGGTTGCACTTATACTCGCTAATTCCATATATTTTTAGCAATGTTGTTTGAAAATTTTGAAGGAAATGGGACGCTCTTATTTTGATATTTCGTCGCCCCTTTGGAGCTGGTACCTCAGATCAAAAACTGGAGAATCTTGATGCAGGACCAGAAGAACTGGACAAAATTCTTCGAGGAGGCAAAGATCCATATTGGGTTGTTGGGCCAAAAATGAATATTTTACAAACAATTTAATAATTTCTGTTCGCTAAAAATGTAGTGCAGCAAATTTAAATATTTTGTAAACAAGAGATTTTTGTCTTTCAGAAAAATATATTCACAAAATTATTATCGCTTATCCTTTTTTATATTTGCATTATGGCAACATTACAAGAGTTGGCGCCGGCCATAGGCGGTGAAAATGTCGGTGGCCGTTCGATTCGTGGCCTACGAAGCCAATGAGTCCTCAAGGAGCGACCCTGACATGCAAAATGCTTTTGACGTGAGTGTAATTTCGTAATAACATTTTCTTTTTTCGCGACACGTCCGCTCTGTGTCATTTGTTTGTATACATCTCCTTATCATATGTAAAAACAATTTATTTTTAAGAATAACTAATAACTACAATTTTGCGCTTTGTACGTTGAATACAAACATCAACCTTAAAAAGCTTATACAATTAAGATAAAAAAATAGTAATTATATGATAGAGGCATTTTGTGATATTGCTTATGTATCAATTTGCTATTTTTCAGTTATGCGAACAGTATAGATCGAACGGAATGGACGCCGAATGGATCTCGAGCGAAGACTGCCTTAATATGACTGAATTCACTAAAAAAGACGTATTCGTATTGCATAAATTCAAAGGACCCGTTTTTGATAAATTAGTCACCACAACAGCAGTGTGAGTATTATTTTATTTACCAATTTGTGACAAATTAAATCATTTAAAAATTGATACTTCCCTGTTATTAAGGGTCAAATTTATTCTAAAAAAGTATTTACATTAAATTATAAATGACATTTTTAAAGTATTTAAACAAATACAAGTGGCGCTGTTTTATACATAAACTTATTTTGTTACTTCATAAAATATAATGAACTTGTCAATTTATATATAAAGTTTCTATTCAATTCATAAAAGTTAGAATATGTGTTGAACATTCGGTGTAAATTGTAAATGACAGGGATTTACTTGTGCGCTCTATTCAATTCTATAATAAATCGATGACAGCACTGCGGTGGCGAAAATTGGAAACACCAATAATTCTTTGAAAAATATTTAATTTCAATATATCTACAAATGTTTTTTACATTTGTTAAAGATTTTACTATTCTGTTTAAGCAATTTTCAACCCTAACATATATGAAACAACTGCGATATAAGGTTCAAAAGTTGATGACGCTAGATCCGTTATCTGCGCTTAGAGCTTGTTCGCCATGACGCCTAGAGACGTCAAACACGGTGAAAGAGTTAATATATAATTGTATTATTTTTACAGAGTAATAGGTCCTAGATGTTTATCCTGTTGTCTAACAGAAGGATCGGAAATTCCACCCGGGCCGGATCCCGTTTTTACAATTGCCATGAGAAATCTTGTAGTAACGATAAGTCTCTTGGATGCTGATACAAAAGTAAAACTTTAAAATATATTATATCTATTTTGTCATATTGAAATTTTATTAATTGCTTTAGATAAAGTTTGGTATAAAAATCAAACGGATGGGCGGAAGATATGAAAATGTTTTGAGTGAAGAAACAACACATTTAATCTCGGGGACTGTTTTATCTGATAAATATATAGTAAACAACTTTATTTTCTGTTTTCATAAACGATGAAGCATCAATTATTAATATATTGTCAATATTTTAGAAAGCTACTGCTCGTAAAATTAAAATAATGTCTCCAGAGTGGGTGAACGCCGTGTGGGAGAGTTCACTCGAAAAGAACATATCAGCAACAAGTCCACAATTCGATAAATACTCACTGCCCGTATTCTTCAATTTGTATATGTGCTCCACTGGATTCACCAAATCTAAAAAAAAAGAATTGACAAATTTAGTCGAAAGCAACGGCGGTATAATGATGAAAACTTATGAAACTGAAAAAGTTAAAATCTTGGTTGTAGATATGTGAGTTAAGCGACGAAGTACTGTTAGGTATATTTTGATTAAATATTAAGTTTAAATTTTATATTTTCAGAAGCGCTATTACTTCCGAAAAATATAAGGTATCCCAGCAATTTGATATTCCGTGCGTTTCGGCAGATTGGGTACATAAATCAGTCGAATTGGGATACTCAGTAGACTATAAGGATTATATCATGCAGACTACTAAAACATCCAGTCCAAACAGACCGTCACAGTTGCCGAATATGTGTAAGAAATTATTACACTAATATCAAAAATAATATATAAAAATAATATATATCAAAAATAATAATATAATAATATAATATGGTAAATAAAAATAATAATTGCAATGTTAAAAACATATAAACATGTTATTTTATTAATATTTTTAACACATCGCTTATCGGACATTATTCCTAAAAATGCGACTGTGCTTATTTACGAAAATTAGAACCTAAACTTTTTTTTTTAAACCATCGTGACTTTTTAATTAGTTAACGTTTTAACGTCATATTTAAAATACAGTTTCGTAATGATCGTTTTTTTTATTTACAATGGTAAAATCAGTAAACATTAAACTGGATTGCGTACCAATAACATAAAAAATAAATTTATTTTTAAAATCAAATATATATATTTAAAAAATAAAAACAATACAAATTATGATAAATTAATAATGAAATTCTTTCACTTATTTTTAAAACCACAAATATCAGTCATGTGTTTATCAGTCTTCAAACATTCTTCAGAAGAAGATATCGCCGTTGCAACATTGTATTGGTCAGAATATGACCCTCCAGGAAGCTTAAACAATTTTGAAGGTGTGCCAGTTCGTTGATGATGCTTCGTTTCTGACTATCAGAGGAGACGAACCAATATCGGGGAAAAAATCACTGTAAATAAGTAACTTCGGTCCACTCGTGAAAATGGAGAGATATTATAGTCTCAAAATAAAAATATTAATTATTGTAATAGTTTGAACCAATCCTAGAATGAAAACTCCATATTTTAGAAAAACAGTGAGTCCATACCACGCAAACATAAATATTAAATTTAAAATTTCATTAGTGTTAAAATATATTGTGCAAATATCAAGCCAAATGACTAAGTTGCATGGTTGGATGCCGTGCGACTATCAACATATTGACCGTAAAGTGTTAAAAATTATTTAAATACATTTTTATTTTTTTTGTATTTTTTGTTTGATTCACAGCTTTATGGTAACTGATTTAATTATTACGAATATATAATATGTGGGATATATTCATAGAAAAAATCTGTAAACACCGCCTTTAAACGAAATTTTTTTACATAAGTTTTGTGCCTCTAGAAGTTTGGGTATCGATTTTTTTCAATTATATTAGTTAGTATAATATTATTAACATCTTTGGCTAGAGCACTAAATGAATATGTTACGGTAAATACGCAGTTTAACGTGTGATAAAGTTGAAATTACGAAAAGCACAAATTTGTGCACATGGTATTCAATGTGTTAAAATGCACTATTTTCGATTTTCACTCAAATATTCATCATTGTCGCCAAAACGTAAGCTACAAACATTTCGATTGATAATAAAAAACTTTCTTTTTACTATTTACAGCTTTAGACTTTTCCATTATACCTAATATAAGATCATTGGACAATAACGAAACGTTTATGACGATGGCCAGCGATATGACTGATTCTAGCTCAACAACAAAAAGAGTTACCCACATTTTAAATAAAAATATATAAATATTAATATCCCTTTAATTATTGATTGATACTTTTAAGGAGATTGTGAAGAATCCGAAAAGAGTCAATAGATTCGACCCAATTGCTAAAGAACTAGCACAAATCGTCGACTCAATCGATATCAAAGATGTCAAAAGATCTGGGTTATTCTTGGATGGATGTTTTGTAAATTACAAATTAATATATTATCTCATGTATACTAAGTAAAGAAAATATTATTTTGTTGTGTGTATTTTTAGATTTTTGTATATGGCTTAACTGCAACTAGACGAGAAAAATTGCAGAGAGTTGTAGCCAGAGCTGGTGCTGTGCGATATGATCAACCAGTAGAAGCCGTCACTCACGCTATTTGCGGAGATCCTTCCTCAGCATCTCAGAGTACGTATCAGAGTACAATGCCTTGCGCTGTACATGTTACAGTGCGTTGGCTGGCTGATAGTATTCATGCTCGAAAAGCGTTGGAAGAGACACCGGTGAGTTCCCTTAAATTAAAAAATTTAGATTTTTTCCATAAAAATTGGATAACTCGATTTATAAATTAAATTATACACTATAACTTTGTTTTTGAAAATCCTCAATAAAATTCAACGTTTTTCCAACACTTGAAAGATAGATACACTCTCTCATTTAAAAATACATAATGTAACCAGCCTTACATTATTTTAATATGAACTCTATTGCATTATCTATCATACTCAACGATAAAAATATGTATTAAATTTTTACTTTCAAATAAATAGTACTATATATATATATAAAAAGTAATGACAGATTTGAACCAATTGAGTTATTTTATCTTTATGGGATAAAAGTGCAAAATGTATGTGTTTACTGAAATGGTTGTGTTATGGCAGATGGGAATACATAAAAAAATGATTGTTTTTGTTACATTGTATTATATATCACGATTAATAATTTAGCTTGTATGTGTTTTACTACTAATACTACAACCATCACCAGAGTACTGTTATTGATGTACCTTTTTACTATGTAATAAATTGTAATAAAAAAACAATGTTTTAAAATGAAATCTCCTGCCTTCAAAACACTACCAAAATATGACTCAAGTTATATTTAATTAAAAACAAATTTTAGTATCTGGTATTCAGTGGCGATAAACTTAGTGATAATAAAAAGAAGAACGTTTTGTCTTCAGCATCGCCAATGAGCAAACGAAATTTGCAATTATTACAAACACCGTTGCAATTGCCTCCTGTGCCATTGTTCTCTTTAGATGAAGACGAAGAAAAAGATGAAGTTATTCAACAATATATAGATCATAAAAATAAAACCACCGTGAACGGTAAGCAAATATATATTTAAATTTTATCATCTTAGAATATTGATGATTGTTTCTAATATTACTTTTAGAAGACAAAGATACCCTTGAAGAGTATGTGGCCGATAACACTAAAAGCGATACCACAATGAAATCTAAAGATAAATCTAGTGTCGATAATAACCAAGAGAAAACTTTAACTCAAGCTCAAAATTCTGACGATGATTCTGAAGTGCAAGAAATGATATTTGAAGGTAACTGGCGACCTAAGTGTCTTATATTTCTTTTTAAATGCAAGGAAACTAAATTAATATTTTTAGGTATAACTTTCGAGTTGCAAGATATAGATGATGCGAGTGAGCAAATCACGGAACGTATCCTCGAATCGGGAGGCGTAATGGTGCCGCCAGGTAAAGGCGGTTCATATATTATCGTTCCGATGGATTGTGACGATGTTAAAGTAACTAGCGAAGACTCGAAAATTGTCACTTCACTGTGGCTGGTGAATGTTTATAAAATTTTACATCTTAAAATACACGAGTATGTAGGTCTTATTAATATTGTGCTTTAAGGATGACTGTATATTGAAGAAAACACTGCTCCCTGTCGAATATTACCATAAGCCAGTGAAAACGACTGACGCCAAGCCTCTGGAAAATCTCGTTTTCGCCATATCCACATACACAGGAAGCGAACGAGAGTTTTTAATGGAAGTTGCTACTCTTTTCGGGGCTAGGTATAATCCAAATATTTCTGTATACAGTAGTACCTCAGTTTTTGTTGTCTTCGGTTATCGTCGATTTTTTTCGCGAAAAATTTGTCTCGGTTTTCGTCGGTTGCCTCGAATTTCACAGCGTATGCGACGTTGTTTATTGTGTGAGCATCTAGCCAAACAATTCCATTGCTTGCCAGTGTTAGTGTTTTTGTGTTTTTTTTTATTGATTGCGAGTGTTAATTCATACTACAATTACATGCTTCGTAATGTTAATACATACTACAAATAATTGCCTCGGATTTCAACAATTGTTTTTGGACGGATTATCGACTAAAACCGAGGTACCACTGTAGTCTCAAACTTTTAAGTAGATGTCAATAAATACAAGTTAGGGTTTTAACTCATATTTCATAATTTACTTCTTACAACATAGAGTTCAACCCTCACTGCAAAGACGCGACACTGCCAATGCATTTCGTTCCACTCATCTAATTTGCAGTGAAGCATCCAGTGCAAAGTACAATGGCGCCGTAAATTGGGGCCTGCCGGTGGTAACTAGTCAATGGTTGTTGAATTGCGTAATGGCTAACGAAAGATTATCTGAAAAGCCATATTTGCTTGGTAAAAGCGCTGGTAAATATAATTATAATTTATTTAAATAAAATAGAATTTGTTTTGCACATCATAAAAATGAACTATTGCAGAACTATACAAGATCCCTGATGATAGTGTAAGGAGCAATGCAAATGAAAAAGCCAACATTACAAGTAAAAACAATAAAGAAAATGAAACTGTTAGTGAAAAACTTGATTCTATAATTACAAATATTCAAGTGCATAAGAATACTGACGATAGCATAAAGGGCGCTGCAAACGTAACTTACAAAGAAAATGAAACTACAAGTGTAAAAACTGATGCACTTATTGAAAATGTTCAAACAGAGCCTAAAATCGTAAACATGAAAAAGGAAGAGCAAGCCAAGCTTTTTACGCCGCCGACTAAAGCGAGCAAACCGAATGCAACTCCTTTACCGAGATCTAGCTCTAAGCTATTAGCAGATAATAACGTAGATATGTCACCGGGATCCCGTTACATCGCTATGGCTAGACAAGGTCTACTAGGTTTTGAATCTCAAGAATCGCCTAAAAGAGTTTCAGAAGCTCCTCGGTCTTCTCCACATAGTAAGTTTTATAATTATTTTATGTATTGATAAGAATGCTTATTGATTGAATGCAATAATTACAGATTTGACTATGAGCACACCTCCAATTGATAATGCTTTGGCTACTCCCAACCTTGCACTGTTCTCTCCGACGACTAGAAGAAGAGTGATGGCAATAAAAAGAGGCGAAAGACCATCCAATCCACCAAGAACTCCGAAAAATATTTGTAAGTAATTAATTTTATAACCTAAGTAAACTAAGCTTAACTGTGACTCATCTCTGTGTGAAATTACAAGCATGCAAATGTAATCATACCATTGTCATCGTGTTCGGGGAATATTATTAGTAGATATTGTAAAATAATTGTTTAATTTTAGTTGAATCATCTATAGCAACTCCGGAAAGTCCGTTTGGATCTGCCTTAAATATGCCTAAGGAGTCTCGTAAAAGATTGAAAAAGTTGTGCGACGATTTGAAAACGCCATCTGCAAAACTGATTGAAAAGCAAGAAACTGTGAGTATAGAACTTTGGGTGCATCAAATAAAATCTCGAAATTGCGATAAAAGAAAGACTGCCATTGTAATTAGACACGGTGAATTTTATTTTTGACATTTATGGCAAAATTTAGGGTAAGCAAATGACGTCCCTGTGTTTCAAAATGAATAAATACGAAAATTCCAGTATTCCTAGATCTATAATGATAAAGAATGGAACATTCCTATCGTAGGTTTTACCGAAAGTGTTCTCCATGTTTTCATTTCTTTATGTGAAAAAAAAAACAAATTTATTTTTCAAATAAATAAAGTTTGTGAAAAACAAAATTAGCTTAAAAACATAATTTTATCGAATTTATTATATAGACGATAGCTAATAATGTTTTGAACGAATTTTGATATACATAAAGATCTGATCCATATCGCTGTTTGTTTTGTGCGAATTTGCATGTGAATTGAATAACTAGAAATAAATTAACAGTGATCGAATTATTGAACTGATTGAAATAAAATCTTTGCGTCTTTAAACATTTTGCCTTTCCAACATTTTGTTTCTAACGAATGAATTATGCGAATTCGGTCATAGTAAACACCGCCACAAACATTATATTCATAAATATTTTTTGAAAACATTTTTTTTTTTTTTGAGGAGCGTCAAATTGTCATTCATTTCTGAATAAAATAAAGGCACATAAAGGATCATGGGTTTTAGAGCAGCACTAGTAACTCGGGTATATTGAGAAAAAAAACATATGTGTTACTCAAGTATACAAATTGTTTCATTCTAAGATTTTTTCAAATTTAATCTGAGATAGTAAAAACGAATATTTGTTTGAAAACTCTAGACCTGGATCCCACGAGATTTTATAGAAGAATATGTGCATTTTTTATTGACCCAAGAATATATAGAAAAAATATATATTTATCTAATTGTGTGCCACTTATAGCCTGTTTCAGAACTCTGTAAAAAATATTTTACAAATCGGATAAATAGTGGTGCTATAGAAAAACCGGCAGCTGCTAGAGCGCTCGATATTGATGTAAGCCATAATATTATATAATACATAGTTGACTGAAAAGTGCAATTTTATATCTGTTTTACTTAAATTTAATAAATATTTGATAGAATGCTGATACTCCACCAGCTAAACAGAGGAAATTGAGCGAAAATGTGAGTAATTTTTATATATTTTATTCCTTACATTAACAGAATTTTCAATATATAATAAATAATTCCACAATCAAGATAGGATTCATAATAAATCAGTAAAATATCATTTTATTTTAGGTATCTGTGAATTCTGAATTGCAACTACAGCTACAGCAATTAAATTCCATCTTAACGGACTCTTCAAATTGTACGCCAAAATCATTTAAAGGCAAACGAAGTTTTCATTCATCGCCTGCGCAAACATCTACTTTCAAAACCGACACTTGTTTAGAGCACATCAATGAAGCTGGTAAGTAACTTTTAAGTTTGAAGTTTCTTTATCATTTATATTATTATGAAAAATGGCGTATCTTCCTTTTTAGTTCAGATAGAGACTGTGGATTCGCAATTGAACACGGTTGGATGGGATGATATGTCTGAATCTGGATTAGTAGTAAAAAATCCTCTTGTAAACGAAGAACCACCAAAAGTATACAAATTCATGATTTCAACGAATGTTGATGTAATTAATTTAAAATAATTATTAATCGTTTATATTTTATATATTAATATGTATCTACAATGATTATCGTTATATTACAGAATGCTGAGGAAATAAAAATGATCATTGAACGATTAGGAGGCGAAGTGTTAGACAATACAGGCGTTGATCTTACTGCATCACATTTGTTGTGTACACGTCTTGGCAGGTCAGAAAAGTTCTTGGGTTGCCTGGCCGCCGGTAAATGGATTCTTCATCCATCTTACATAGTCAGATGTCAGGAAGCTGGAGTGTTTATTGATGTAATTATTTTGTTATAAGCTTACCATTATAATTAGTTGTTTATCGCATATATTTTAAATAAACAGGAGGAGTTGTACGAATGGGGTAATCCAAAATCAGATTACTGTGGTAATGAAGAAAATGAAAAAAAATTTGCGGCAGCTGTATATCGCTGGCGATTAAAGCGTACGAATTCCGAACCACCTCCATTTGAAAACTTCAAAATCATCATGCATGTCCAGGAAGAAAGGAAATGTCCACTATTACGGGTTCTTCTTGCTGGAGGCGGAGAAGTCGTAGAAGCTAGGTTATTTTTTTTTTTTGATATAATGATTTTTTTATATGACGATTTTTTATATCTTTATCAAATATTTTCAGTCCACCGTATAGGGGATCCATAAACGCGACTCATTGCCTTGTTGAACAAAAAAGATTGGGTCTGTCACAAAGCGACATGGCTTACTTTGCTTCACGTCGAATTCCAGTGTGTCCTCCTCTGCTCCTCAACTCGATATTAGTTGAAAGTACACCACCGACTGCTCTAGAATCAGCTTACCCTGAATACAGGCAGTTATTAAAAGATTGAGTTTAATCAAAATAATTTATTGTTTATATATTTGATAATTAAAATATTATTTTATTTAAATATTGTTATCGCTCAATAAACAAGTACTAATAATTTTTTTTTAATGTATTATCAGTGCCTTTATAATACAATATAAAAGTACAATAATCTATGTACTGAAATAATGAAAGTAACTTAATATTTAATACAATTGAAAAAAAAATTATGTTAAATATAACCATAATTAAAACAAAATTGTAATGTTAAGCGAAATAAATCCTTAATAAACTATAAGCAATAAATATTTTTAAACTTTTACCTTGATTGCATTAATTACTAAATATTGTTATTTATTACATACTGTAGTGAAGAAAATAAAACTTTAAATTGCCAACTAAAACATAAGTGTTGTCCAATATTTTTAGACATGCAGTCCGATTTTGGATTTAACAGACATTTGACTGCCATGACAATAAAATTCTAGGGCTAGGCGCGCACTAGGCAACTGGCTGCCGCAGCCAAGATTTTGCGCAGCCAGTCGTGTCATTTGCGTCCAGCGAGATGGAAGTGGAGGACACAATAATTATCTATCTCTTGCATCAAAAGAAACAAAAAGCAAAAAACGCTATTGGATTCACCCCCTTATTCTTGAGCTGCACACAAAAGGCGCATTTCACAATTACTTTATGGATCTTCGCAACAATCCAGATCGTATTTTTAATTATACAAGAATGTCGGTGCAGTCATTTAATATCCTATTGGAAATTTTAAGAGAATCAATTACATGTACTATATATATATAGAAAACATATTTACGTAACTAATATTAATAACACTCATGTAGGTATATATACACATTTATACATAATAACAAATTAGTTAAACAGTAAAAACATTTATATATATATATATATGTACATATAGATAATTTAAGATTTTAATTATTTAATAAATCATTAACAGAATCTTGGGACGATAAAGTGGTGCAAGTCGGCGAAAGTGCCTCGTCAAATATTTCATTGGAATCATTGCTTGAAGCAGTCATGGAATATATAGGGCCATGTCCACTGCCAGACGTTCCTGGTCCATGGTCTGCCTGTGTTGTATATTCACAGTGATATGTTTCTGGTGCACCAGAGTAGCCACGGTGAAATTGTCCATGTGGCGTACGATGACTTTCCAATGAATCACTTTGTAATCTATTAATTACATCGATAATTTCCCTTTTTGCTGTCAGTTTTCGGTGGTCGGGAATCCTTTTGAAGTCATTCACCAGCGAAAGCATGAACAATCTGTCTGAATCAAATTCCAGATTCTGATCACGGTCCTCTCTCGCTGCGATACATTTTTTGAGTTCGTCTATCAAGCCATCACCTTCCGTTTTTTTCTTCTTATCGCTAACAGGTGAATAACTCTGGACAGAATCATCATTGTTTTCAGGAACATCTGTTTCATTGATGCTACTTTGCGTTTTATTATTTACAGTAGTATCTTTGAGAAACCGCAGCTGACCAAAATACGTATAGGGTCTCTTACGTGAAGCAGCTGATTCACTTTTGGCAGCTGCTCTGCGTCTCAATTCCCTGCTGAAACACGATCTGATGTTTTTCCACTTTAGCTGTAATGATTTTCCTGAAAAATAATAATAATCGTTAATAATTTGTTAATGATATCTCGCTCTGGCAGAATTGAGTCATAATTATCGTTAAATAATAATTATCATAATCGGATTTACTACTGTCAGAGAAATTATTTATAAAGTATGCTTGGCGATTTGGGATAAAATGAGACATACAGTTTCCCGAATTGACGAAAGAAAAATGGACTGAGATAGCAAATGGATTTAATAAAAATGCGAATTATCCCAATTGTTATTGACGGGAAACATGACGGGTAATAAAACCATGCAATTTAGGCTCACTCTACTATAATTATAAAAACTATTTTTCAATTGTTCTACTTGCTGTATGCGATGCGGATTACAATATTATTTATATAGATGTTGGAGCTTATGGAAAATGTAGTGACTCATCTGTTTATAGAAACTCAACTTTGTATGAAAATATGGACAAGAAAAATTTAAATATACCGGAATAAAGGCCTATATAAAACAATGGTGCACCAATGCCATATGTCATTGTTTGAGACAAAACATTTGGTTTATCTGAAAATTTAATGCGTCCTTTTGGAGGAAAAGGTTTAACCTACAAAAAAAGAATCTTTAATTATCGTACGTTTGGCATTCTGGCAAATAAGTGGACAATTTTCCACCACCCAATGGATGTTCAAGAAGAATTTGCAATTGCCATAGTAAAATCGTGCTGTATTTTACATAATTTTGTGCGAGAAAGAGATAGGTATAAATTCCATGACACATTATACGTCCTCCGGAATAAGAAATTCCGGTACGTCCCTCAACTAGAAAAAGCCAATTATCTGCATCTTACAGAGATTCGTTTGCTAATTATTTTGTAGATGAAAATCCACTAGAATGGCAAGACAGAGTGGCAGGTTAGATTATATTTATTGTAAGCAATCTGTGAATTATATTTAATGAAATTAACTAACCGAACTTTGTCTTTTATTTTCGATTAAATTGAAAAAGAGAGTGTAAATTTCAAACTAAATTGGCGTATCAGAATTCAAAGAAACGCCAATCGGGATCTATGGATTTAAAAAATATATTTTATGTCGATGTTTCGAGTATATATTGTAGAAACCATGGCCGATATTGCTAACTTCTGAGAATTTTTGCGCTAGTCTCAAGTAAATACTTGTTTGACGCATAGGCGATCAGAATTTTACCAAAATAAAGCGTTTATTTATTAAAAACATGCTTAAAAAAATACGATGTAAATATATTTATAAAAAATACAAGTAATTTTATTTTGCTCTCATTTTCATGGTATAAGTATTATTCTTAAAATCCACAATTAACATTTTTATCGCAAATTAAATAAAATAATTCTCTCATTTTTTATACGCATCGTGTAAGTTCAGAAATTCCCACATTTTAAGAGAAAGCATCACAAATTAAAAAGTTGTAAAATCCAGTAATCAGCCCCTATCTAATGGTAGATAAAATCAACAAAAAATCGACAAAATTTTTTTAAAATCCATAGATCTCGTCCATACATGCAGCAAATTAAAAAAATGTTTATAATTTATAAAATTATCTTACGTAATTCGTTCTTTTCATTTTCGGGTAAATTCTCCTTACACATTGAATTTGTTATTTCCTTCCATATCCTTCTCTTGAGACGGTGATCATTATATTCTGCCAGTGATTTATCCCAGATTGGGGCTCGGCTTTCAATTTCTTCTATTAACTTTGCCGTATTGTAAAACATCGTGAATCTCGTAAGGACACAAAAAACGTATAACCTCAACGGCAAGCGCACGGGGACTGTATGCCTAGTGTGTGGTCTACCAAAGGAGCCCCGCCCCATACATTCATTGCGTTGTCTCTGTTGTTTCTGGTTGCGAGGAGCCACTAGCTGCGAGCAATCATTTGTTGCGAGCAGCCAGTGACGGAGGCTACGGTTAACGCAACCAGAGCATCCGTAGCTTCCGGCGTACGCGGCATCTCAGGTACCCAATACATTTCTATGTGCTGTCAAAAAGATTTCCAGCAGAGAAAATCTGTCACACCAGTGCTACCAGAGTGCCGCCAAGTTTTGGCCCTAACAAAATCTAATTGATTATATATAAATATAAATGGGCCCCCTACAATTATTTTGGCGGACAGATACTGATGGGTGGTAATTAGACACAGATTGAGCAACTGTTGTGGTATTTTATTGAGATATAGTTGAGTTTACATGTTATTTATGAAAGTGAACGGTGGGCGAGGCACCACCGCCATTGTCTATACGTCGAAGTCCACCAAAAAAATCTGCCACCAGAGATTGTTCGACAAGTTTGATGTGCTTAAATTGTCTTAGTCTTCAACAAAGCTCTTGTTGGAGTGGTAATTAGATTAATCTGCGAAAATCTGCGTTCACATTCACTTAACAAAAAATATGTAAATGTAATCTTTCGTTAAAATTTTTATTTATTGTATGATCATGCATTGTTTCTTTAAAATGATTCAAAGTTATTCAACACAGCACAATTCTACAAAACTAGATGACACCCATCGGATATTTAAAATTATTTCAATTATCAGCAATTCAATCCCAAGTAATTCTGCACAGTAACGCAACTCTCAATTACTATTGTTGAAAATATTTGACGTAAAGTTTACCAATAAATTATTTGAATTTATTTACTCCTGATGTTTCTTTGATATCATCACTTATTGATAAAATTATAGTCTGTGACTAAAACAATGCCAAACTAGAACATAAAGAAAACATTATGGCAGAATTTTTTTCACTCCATTTGTACACCTTAACAACACAGCAACGATGTCACATACAAGAGAAACCAAATATTTTTTAAATAGTCATCCCATAAGAGTGAGAGACATTGGGGTTAAGAAATCGAATACTTCTTTTGCCGTTTCATTTATTAACATGACCCTATTATTACCATGAATTATTACATATTAAAATACATAGTTACATATGAAAATATAACTGATATTATTTAGAAACGAGTTAAAAGATTAAAACGTTCAACAGTCTAAACAAACTATAAAAGTTAATTCAACTTTAGTTATCGAACACATAAATTAAGGATATCTTCAGATTTTTATTAATCGAACGTTTGAAGTATTTCGTTAATTATGAAAAATACTATTAATTAAATGGCCGCCTCTGGACCTTTTGCAGCAGCCGATTCTTTCGATGACTTTTTTGTACATTTCGGGCGGTATCTCAGCAATTTTTTGGTGGATGTTGGCTTTTAGGTGCTCCAACGTTTCTGGTTTGTCGGCGTAGACACGAAAAATCCAACGGCGTTAAGTAGTAGGTATAATCTTGGTATATTAAGTGGCATTAAATATATTATCATTTCGTAACCCTATTATATGCCACCACGTCCACACCGAGAAGCCCGCAAAATAAAAAACATCACTATAAAATATTTTTTTTAGAAAAGTAATTCGTTACACGCTTTAAAAATAGTTTTTTGATTTGCGTTGTTTTTCTTACATTATTTGTACTGTTTTTTTTATTAGACTATTCGGGTCAGTAAAAATTTTTGTTCCTAACAACCATATATGTGGTCTAGTCTTGACATCGTAACACATTAAAAAATAATATTTGCAGAACTGAAATGGGTCACTTCAAATCATCAAACAGGTCACTTGGTGACCAACGGGTCATAGGTTGCCGAGCCCTGCTATAGAGTAATAATAAAATATTTGAATAAATTACTTTTATTCTACTGTTACAATATAGGGGTAATATCGAACAGCCGCACGCCTCGGCACATCACTGCTGCGCTCGTTTGTCATTTTTGAAGCCAGTCACATGGCGCCGTGCTCGTGTTCGGTTGCGTCGATAGACAGTGTGGCGGTGACGTTTTTCAATACGACACTTTCACCGGTCGCGGTTTTTCCGATCGCACATTCGACACTGACACAAAACGGACGGACTACGTAGATTTAATTTCGCTTTGAGGAATCAGCAGGTTAGTCGAGCACTCGCACATCGATTTTCGCATATAAATGGTGAAAATATCTATTTTTTGTAATTTGGTACTTTACATTGTAATATAATCATATCATCCTGTGAATTAATCACCGCAACGAGTGTTTATTTTAACAATAAAAATTTGCGGTTTTAATATCATTATATTTATAAATAAGTATTTCAATGACAAGAAAATTTAATTAAAAATGATAAAGTACTTATTTTTGTTCTACATTAGTATTATATGATGTAATTTTTAACTAATTTAAGAGGACTATTATAAGTAGTAACGTGTTTTAATCTATCGGAATCTTTATTTAGATGTGTTTTTATTTTAAAGATTTTACCTGTTTGAACATGATTCTAACTCCTCCGTGACGTCATCATCGTATCTTCTCTTCTCCGAATTCGGATTTCCCCTTATGTTTATACACCTATACCTGTTTATATTCGCACAAGTTGCGACTACAAAATACGCCGAGATGATGCAAGACGTTAGAGATGCATAGGAAGAAAAGTGGTATCTGATAAAGATACCACCGACATGCCTAAGTTGCGCATGGTCATAGAAATAAAGAGTAGCATTTTTGTTTCTAGTCGTTCCGCATTTTCAAAACACTTTCTCGCAGATAAATCCATTTCGGTGAAGACAATATTATAATGGTATTGTATCTAGGTCGCGCTTATTGTTCACATTCGCACACAATGTTAGGAAAGTCGTTTTTATCAGTGATCTTCAATATCGCAATAATTTTATATAGGTCATTTTAAAGGGGGGAGTTTTATGGATGTTCGCACGCTAACTGTCACACTTCCGAGTAGCGATTGGCATCTAAAACAAACATCGTAGTGCGATTATGATTCTCGGATTTCATTTCAGGGATAATTAAGCGACCGCTGCACTGAAAACAGATAACTCTTTTCCAAGAAAGAGTTTCGTTTTGGCACAGGCCATAAAGCATATCGTTTTTCCGTTATCGCTGTCTCAAGCTTATCGGCGACGTTCAAAAGAAATAGCATCTGTGTAACAGTTTTTAATTTGTCTGTTAGTTAAGTTGGCTTCTTTGGAGATTACTTTGGTCGTTTTGTTTCGATCTAATGACATAACCTATTTTTGAGCCGGATCTGATTACTATTACGATCGCAGATAACGTCAAATGAACAGTGATCGATATAATACATATAATTTTGAGCTCTGACGCAATCTTGTTTTTTAAAAAATAAATACATTCCTTTCGAAATACGCATGGTGCCGCAATTCTAGGGAGAAGCAATCGAATTTCCCTCGTATTTTTCAGGTCAGAATTTATATTGAAAGGTCAGAAAACATCGGTCAAAATTAAACGGCTAGAATACATATTAGATGGTTAGAATTTATATTAAATGGCAAGACAGATCCAAATACCAGGGATTAGCTCTTGACTCCAAACTGACATGGAAATCCCATATAGATAAAATTACTTCAAAAGTAAAGTCAACTCGTGCTCGCTCATATCCATTACTATACAGAAAGCAATTTAAATGTAAATAACAAACTGCTTCTGTATAATCCGATCATCCGACCAGTTATTTCATATGCATCCTCCCCCGTCTGGGTATTATACTTAATTACCGAAAATATTCCAAATCGTTACAAACGCAACAAAATATTTCTCTAAGAATGGCGACAAATGCTCACTGGTTTGTCCGTAACTTGAACAATCCTGAAGATGCCAAAGTGGATATTTTACGGGACCACTTCACATTAATTACCATAAAATAAATCAAAATCATTCTAATCCATTAATTAAAAAACTTTTTAAAACTATAAACAAATAAACATTAAATAACATAAAATACCGTTAAAAATGCTAGTTGATGTGCTCAAATGCTCAAAAAATAGAAAGGAAATTAATTACCCAGGTAATGGCTCATGCCAAGGAACTGGGAAATAAAATATTAGACATTATACATTTTAACAGATGGTCAGAATCATTTTTTTCAATCAACATTTATTACACGTATTTTAACCTCACGGTCAGTTTTATGTAAAGGGGTACATTTGCCCCCCCCCCCCCCCCAAATATTGTACTTTATTTTAAAATAATTTAATATAATATATCTTTGCGTTTATTTTCGTCACGATATCTTGAAAAGCTTGCTCTGCTGTTTTTTTATAAATTTGGGAAAATTATTTATTTACTCACGTATTTGCAAATATAACAATATGTGTGTAAGAAATATAGGAATTGTTCAGAAACACTTTTCAGAGTAGTTCCGAAATATAGCGAGAGTTAAAAAACATATTTCATATACATTACATTAATTTACTTTTATTTATTTTTAAATTACGATCAACTATTATAACTATAATTATGTTTATATCCATCACCATTCATTAATATATTTTGTTTAACAAATCAGCAGATTTCATAATCAAGATTATCCGTATGCTTCCGATTTTTAAATCAAAAATACCTAATTGCCCCATTATTATTTAACCCGGATATTTTTTTGTAAAACCGGATAAAATTATTTAAAAAATAGTGCATGAATTGATTTTTTTACTTTGTGTCGTGTTAATGTTTAAATTAAATAAATTTTCCTATAAAATTTCCTTTATTTAACCCTGTTAGTGCCAAGCGAAATTAGGCGGTGTAAGCTAAGAATGACAAGCATTTTTGACGTTTTTATCAATATATTTAAAAAAAATATTTCTGAAATTTAAATTTTTTCGTGTGCACTTCTATTAATTATAGGATCAAAATAAAACTTGGTTTATACCAACCAGTGCCCAAAAAGTATCGAAAAAATATACAAAAAAAAATACGAAAATAAGAACGGACACCCGCGTTCTAGCGGCATTCATGTCGTTCGTATTTGCCATATGAGCAATGATCACCGAACCGTTTTAATTGAATGTTATATTTTCGACAGATACTTCTATGATTTAAATTTTACAGAGATTTTCTTTTTGTAAAATTTAAATCAATAAATGTTATATTTATATTTTCAGTGTATGTTGTTTACAGAATTTTATTTTATTTTAACTTAAATACGATTTTTTTGAGAAGTATCTCATTATTTTAACGAATCACACATTTTTGTGGCAACATTTAGGGTAAGCAAATGCACCCCCCAAATGACGCCCTGTGTCTCAAAATGAATAATGAAAAGTCATAATGTATTTATTTCATTATTTTGTTTTTTGCGCTCTCCTATTAATCAAAATTCGGTTTAGATGTGCCTTAGATTTGCTGAGTCGTAATATTGTTATAAAAAATCTTGCGTGAACGCTTCCACTGCGACGGCAACGGCAAAATTTTAATACTTTTGCTGTGTATTCTAAGCAGGGACGTCATTTACCGAATTTGTATTTGGCCAGAAAAGTGCATGTCATTTAATTGAATACTATGAATCTTAATGAAGTCGAAGTATTAAAAAAACGACCACTGATGAGTCAACTTTTGCCCCCCTCCTCTCCCCTCCTGTCATTATTAAGGTGATTTAGTGCTTGCAACATTGTCAAATGTCAACACAACAAATTAAGCGTGCTCTCCTATGCCGCTCTGTCGTTATTCCCGCTTCGTTCGTCGCTTTAAATACCTTCGTGTCCTACATACAATTAAATAGATTCATTGAGACTTATTTATGGGGTGTTCAATGTTCTGACCATCGCTCAAT
Organism: Plectrocnemia conspersa; assembly: GCF_051122295.1. NCBI lineage: Eukaryota > Metazoa > Arthropoda > Insecta > Trichoptera > Polycentropodidae > Plectrocnemia > Plectrocnemia conspersa. The sequence goes on from NW_028277165.1 coordinate 23,058,422, forward strand.
TGCTCGCACCTAATCTGTTTAACATTTATAGTGTGAGCGAGCGAAATATTTAAAAAAAAATATTGCAAATTTATCACATGATCATCATCTTATATTTTTATTTTGACAATATGCTATTTTTATTCTAACCATTTGATATTTATTCTGACCTTAAATAATATAATTATGACCATTCATAATTTTGATACTGATCGTCCTATATTTTTATTCTGACCAGGGTTTGATTTAAATTCCGACCATTTAATTTGTTGCAATTATATGCCTGCGAATCATCAGGCTTTCTTTATAATGTCGCAGTTTGAATATATCTGACAAATACGGCGCATGCGTAGTACGCGCAACTATATTTTTTTCAAATGAAATAGTTGAATTTTATTAAATTAATTCATTTATGTATCTAAAATAATCGATTTATATAATTTTATTTAAATTTTCAGGTTCGACGTGATCGATCGTCGAGATTCGCGAACGCGCACCGCTAGTTTTTGATTTATTTTCGGCAGTGCATAATTTAAAATTGATAATCGTACCGAACGGTTTTGTGTTTGTTCACGAATAGTAGCCATTGAACACACAAATACGAGTCGTGTTACTGTGCAAACAATCTTTTGTCCGACGCAAATATTTGCCATATATGCTATAATCTAGTTCGGATTAATTCGTATAAAAAGTGTCAAGATGTCTTGGGGAGTAATTTTATTGTTGGCGTGTGTATCGTGCTCGACGGCCGAGCTGGTGGACTATTGCACGACGAATACGTTCATCTCTAACTCTTCGTGGATGCAGTTCACCAAAGAGGCCACCACGACGGAGTACGTGGTGAAGAACAAGTTCAAGAGCTTGCACTGCTGCGCCAAAGGATACAGAAGCATAGAATGGTAAGATTTTTTTTAAATAAAATTTATCATTAAATCGATACTATTTAACCACTCGCACACCATATACGATTAACATAATTTATTAACCGATGCAATAATGGTTTCTTGGAACGGAATCACAATACCGCTATGTAAATCGATCGTCATACACACACACAATGGCAAACTTTTAATGATGCTATTTTATTTACTATAGTATGTAATAACGTGTCGCATGACTAATTTGCCCGAAAGCGAGACTTTTGTTTCGACTATAGTACCGTGAATGATGAACTGTTATCTAGAATAAAAACGGTTCCACAATAGTAGAAACTGTTGGGCGTCGCTGCGCTGCATAAAATCGCAAATATGTCCAAATGTGTGCATACACGGGACAATGGCCGCGAATAATCCGGGGAGAATGTCTTTTGTTGTCTTTCACACTCTGTCCATTGAATTTTGTGACACTCGCAAATGGCAGCTTTCTACGGTTCTGTATTGTCATCTCATTTTCCGGACGGGACGAGCAATCGAAGTGCATTGTTGCGTGTCTATTTGTTGTGGATAATCACCCCTATTCACGGGGAAAATGTCTACATTCTGGATTCACAGATTGTTGCACCCTCCAACTACTGCACGATTCGATCGTTTAATGCGATTTGTTTGCTCGTGCACCTGGATGAGCACATAGCTCAATTAGGGATTATAATCTCCTAATTTTATATATAATTTATGATTTTAGATTTCATTTTGTAAATTTGTGTCGTAGTGTATTTTGCAGAAGTACAGACCGTTGCACTTGTATGATTAATACTACTACAGATAGGAGAGTATTGGTCAAAGTATATTCAAACCTAATTTTGGTCAATAGGCGAGCGCAAAAACAATTATCATTTCTCAGAAGTCAAAAATTTACGTCAAAAGCAATAAAATCATGTCGGCGCCGTCGCAGTGGGAACGCTCGGTAACGAGCGTTTCCACTGTTACTTTCACTAGCGCTTATCAGTTAAATTATATTTTCGTTAGTAGAAATATATATCTACAGGTCTAGTAAAAATATAACATAAAAATACACATTCACTGTAACATTTATACATCGAATGTAAGTATGCACTACACATACAACCTGCCAGATAATACCTATATATTTAAAAATATATATTTACCGGTGAAAATGTACTTCGATATAATTTCACTGAAATTACATATTTAAAAAAATATTTTCTGGATAGATTCGAAACTGCTTTTCTTAGATTTACTTTGAGGGATAACCCAAGAATTTCTGGCTTAGAATCAGGGACGATTTCTTTAAGATTCATAGTATTTCATTAAATTACGTGCATTTTTGTGGCCAAATTCAAGAGGGGGGGGGGGGTTCTGCTTCCTGCCCCCCCCCCCTCCAAATGTCACTGAAGTCTCAGTATCGCTGAAATGGTCGCTAACTTCGAACATTTTAAATTCAGGATAGTCCTAATATTTTATTAACGATAGTTATTATATATTTTATTAAGTATAGTTATTATATAATATTTCACTAACCAGTGAATATTATGGTTCGTTCATTTTTATCCATGTGATCAATGAAAAAATACATCAAAAAGCTTAAAAAAAATATTTTTATAGAACATAAATTAAAAAAAATATATTAAAAATATGTAGCTCGGTTTAAATTCAAATGTAAAGGACGTCCGTTGATGCAATACAACTTATACGTCAAATCAAATGCTTATAAAAATAGCAAACATTTGTTTTAACGTGTTTGAGCATAAAATTCTAGGAAAGTAACGGACCATAAAAGTTAAATCTTTCATGAAAAAAAAATTGTTCCTTGTGAGCGCTGCGCCGCCGCGCGACCAACGGCGGGTTAAAAAAGTGGGTTCTTTGGAATAGTTCGTACAAAATGTTTCCACTTTTGAAAAAAAAGCTAATTTTCAACATAGTTTCTCAACACTTGAGGGACTTAACTGTGTTTTTACTATAATATTTATATTCATAATTTCTGTTAGTGGTCCATGAAACGTTTTTCATATTTTCAGTGATCCACAGGTGTAAACATATTGAAAAACACTGTTCTATACCTTGGCTAAGTCATTGATTGATAAATTCAAAGTTGAATTCTATCCTCTAATAAATAAATCAATTTATATTTAAAAAAATGAAGCAGTAGTACTTATTAAGTATCGTTAATATCAATACTATATTAACTAAAAAACATTTTTAGTTGTGTCGTTATTGTAGCGTATCATGTAAATTTTACACGAACCTTTTAATTACGATTGAATCCTATAATATCTCGATTTTAATTGAATATAGATACTACATATACATATAGATGAAATTTAATACGCAATACGTAGCTCGACATCCGCATTGGAATATATAGAAAAAAATCTCATTGAATGCACTCAGTTCACGTTTTTGTAGTCGCGCTCGACTAACTCTATCTGCTTTTTTTTCTATCATCCACTCACAATGTGTATTGGCGGAGCAAATGCTATTATGGAAGGACTCTCAATTTATTCTCCCTTAAAAGGCACTCATGCCGGGACCATTATTCTCACCTTTGCTTTGTGCCAATGCGTATACACATAATATATTTTTTTAAACGGGATCGTTTCAGGTAAACCTCACACAATGTAACACGAGGAGAGAAAAAAAATCTTACGGCCGATTTCAATTAAGACGATCATCTCTATAATATATCAAATTTGGTCCAATTAAGACCACTCTTGATTAATTAAATTCCGAGAATATCCCGCTGATGCGTTTCCATCGACATCAGCGTCCGGATCACAGGCTCTTAAACTGTATTTCGCCTAATATTATATACATTTTAAAACGAAATTATAAAGCCATTATTCTTGTTCTAGGAACTGTATTTTAAATCGCGTCATTGCAATTATTATAATTGTGTGCTCTACGTTTGAGTGTTTTTTTCGGAAATTTTACTGATGCAATCATATGAGCACGTGTTCTTGTGTAATCAGAAAAGCCGATAAAGTGCAATTAAATGGATCGTATGTACTAATTCCAATAGTTTAGTTTGTGAAAGCTTATGAGTTAATCGTATAAAGCTGATCATGAAAGGAGGCTATATTCACCGAACTATTAGGATCTCTGCTTTGCATTCATAATATTATAATTGGTTAGTTATGCATATATTTAACACAAACTTTCAAAAACAGGTGCTTTTTGAAATCATGATTTATATTTAATATAGAACAGTTCTTGCTACCATAGACATGACAATCTTTTTTTTAAATACGTTTATTTCAATAATATAAATAATTTTACAGACATACTAATTATATATAATATTTATGTTACTGGTTATTAGCTTAATGTATTAAAAAAAAAATATAAGACAAAACGTTTGTGGTTATAATTTGAAGAAAAAATTAAAAAACATGTGAAAGAAAAAATATTTAGTGATAGTTTGAGTACATTTCATCGAAGAACTGGAATTGTTGATATGTTGTCTTTAACCTTTAAAGCAATATGTGATTTGAAATTTTGTGCTTGTATTTAAATCTAATGTTTGTATTGTACCGATATACAAGATTAGTGGGTTTGTATGGTTTCGCGAATTTTTTGGTGTAAAAATGAGTGTTCTATGATTCTTTTTATTTTAAGGCTAATACGCATTTTTTTAAGATTAGTATAAAAATGTGTGCTATATATTATTTTTATAGCTTTGTTTTGAATGACTTGTAATTTAGAAAAAATAGTATTTCTGGCGTTTCTCCAGACCGGATATGCATATGTTCGAATGGGTCTAATTAATTGTTTATAGATTAAAAAAAAATATATTTAACGCGCTCTTTCTATTAAATATCGGGTTATAATGGACCGCAATGTCGACAAGCCCTTAAGAGCGAAGTTACAAAATGTTTATTAAGTCCAGGGCCAATGATTCATTAAAAAACAATGATTCCACATGACAAAAATGGATATGAAATAGTATTTGCATTATATTTTTAGTGACGACCCTGAACCATCAAGTACATTTATAATTAACTTGTTTTATCTTGAGCAAGTCAGATTTTTTTTTTCATATGCATGTATCAACACTAAAACGAACATTTATTGTCTATTAAATTATCATATATTTTATTAGGGTGCTCGAATCATAGTTTGGTACAAGAAAAAAAATTCTTCGAGGTCATGTTCAAATTGTCAGAAAATCGATAGAGCCTACCTTTAAACGTGTGTATGAAATACGCCTATGATTTCTCAGAACCATAAACGTAGTAATAATCATTTCCGACACGTGAAAAACCAACCACCTGTTGGTCGGAGTCACGGAACGAATGTTGCCTTTCGCACGTGGTCGCTTTTCCAAGAAACCGAGAAAAGTCAGACTCGTAAACGGAAAATTCGACCCCTGACTCGCGTTTCCAAGAAATGTATACTTTTTGCCAAGAAGATAGAAAAAAATGTGCGGGAAGCACGACATCGTGTGGCAGAGGATCGATAAGGGTAGACACGCAGAGAGTATAGAATGTTAAAAGCGACAGTGACAATGACATAGGAGCGGTCATTGTCAGGATACATTTGTATCAAAACTTACACCATGCCATTTTTTTAATCCAATAGTATTATTTATGCATAAACAGAACTCATGTAATTATATTATCAGTGTCGAATAAATGACCCTCCCATTCGATGAACTTTTTAAAAAGATTTTTTTAATGCAATTTAAAATTTAAATTACTGCCATTTTAATCTAGTTTAAATATAGAACCAGTTTTTTCAACACGACATGTACTGATCATTTTTGTAATGTCTCCAGTCCAATGATAAATAAAAGGCATACATTACATAATGGGTAAAATAATATTTATTGTAAATATATTTACGTCTTACCTAATTCTTCCAATAATACATTTTCCTTTTCCCAAAAGTCATTTTAGATATTAAAAAAACATTTATAGCAAGAAAAACTCTAGTTTATATATATATTTGACTCGCATGAAAAAGTGGAGTTGATCACCTTCACTTGCTGTGTCTATTTTCCATCTGTTATCTATAACTTCGCGACACATTTGCGATCATTTTAAAAAGAAACATAATCATAAAATTAGTTATATTTTTATGGGTAAAAACAGGTAAATTCCGAATATAATTGCGCACCCGATAATTCCGCACATTAATATAAGATTGAAATTTTAAATATATTGATTCCACATTTGATATTTTATATACACATCAAACTGGAAAATGTGAAATTTAATGACATAAATATGGCAGTAACAAATTCAAGTTTTCTTCTGTGTGCAGATGATTTAAAACTGTTTAAATGCATTCAATCTGTTGCGGACTCATATCTACAGCAGTGCCTGTCAAACTGTGCGCCGATACGAACAATACCTGATTTAATTATAATTTTAATAAATTATTTCTATTATTTTAATCCATTTTTAGTGAAGAGAAAATATCAGGTTGTACCACATGAACTTGTTTTGTCAGTATAGATACGATTTATACACAACATGTAAATATCTAAAATACAATAATTATCTTTCCAAAATTACTGACCTTTAGGTTATTATAATAATTACGTTTACTCTCGATATTTATAAAAGTTTTTGTTATAGAATGTATTCTAACATTTAATTTTTTTAGAAATTAATTTAATTAATTGTATTAAATGGTTTTCCATTGGAGATTGATGAAACATATGGTATTGATCATATATATATATATTAAAAAATACCTATGCCCTTAATGATGTTAATACCATATTGACAATTTTATTTTAATTTGGCACTGAATTAACTATAGTTAAACTTATTTAAATTTAAGTTTTTAAACGAATACGGATTATATCTTCTGATGGGTATATTCTACCTCCCTTATTTTTTAAGTCGATTAATGAACTACTGTTTTCACAAAATAAAACATCACAGCACGTTTAGCATTTTAATAATTTTTTTGCTTGTTAAACATCTGAGCTTTTTAAGCCCATTTTCTGAAAGACTCGCCTATGACTGTCGTTAATCGACATATATTTAATATTTGTATCATTAAAGTTTAATATTTTATGATTTTTTTCGTACTTCTATTTATTGTGTATTTTAATAATACTATACATAATTATTTAATCAACGAAATGCATTGGAATAATTTAGTAGGACACAATGGTTTTAATTTGAATAAATATAAGTATATATATTTTTTCATCGGGTATTCTTTTAGCTTTTTAGGATTACACTTCTCTGAACGATTAATAGTTCCATTTCAAAGCATACAATAGAAGCGCTTTCAGCACAGCCACACACCACCGTCAGTTTTCATGGCATTTCTTCGTATCCAAAGCCCTCGACCGACAGCTTACATCGAAATCGATAAATTGAAAATACTCCGTAATCCGTCGCCTTCGGCGAATTGTCGTTCGATTAAAAACCGCAACGACGTATTACATACATACACTTTGTCATATTCGGTTTCAGCAACCGTCGGTGCGCGAGCGAGCCACCTTTTGTTGCACGGCCATTATCAATCAAAAAGCATTAACCCGATTTCCGTACCGGTTTTATGTACAGTCGAGTGTTTACATCGTTAGGTGTGCTTTTGCCATGACTCACAATGATGAATCATAGTTTAGCCTATTACGCGATCTTTCAAATGTTGACAGATGCACGACTCGAATCGAAACTTGTCCGCTAAAGAATTGATTCTATGTATAAACACTCAAGTTTTTGCGCGTCCTTCGTCCGAATGACCATCACGTGGGTGGCTCTCGATTGTCTCCGTAATTTATATACGAAGTTTACGTGACTGAGTTGGGATTTAATCAAAAGTTGTGGATTAAAATTTCACTTTTGCGTGGGTCTGCTTAATGGTTCCCTGGAGGTCAGAGTTAAACCTTGATTTCTCTTTTATATGGCTGTAAGATCTAATCTAGTCGAGGATTGTTTATAGAGCAGCGAGTATTTGTATATATAATATGTAGGTCGTCGCGTTTTTAAACCGAATATAGGGAAAATATAATATATGTACATATCAGGCGCGGGCGGTGAGATAATTTCCCTCTCGGTCGCTCGCGTGTTAAACGACGAGAGTGAGTGAGAGATAAGAGCATGCGGTCAGCATGCTCTTATCACTCTTGTTACTTAACACGCGAGCGATCGAAAGGGAAAGTATAATATTTCACCGCCCACCCCTGGTACATATGTATGTTATCCAAACTGTACCAACTTAATCATTTTTATTTTTTATTATTATTAATTTATTTAGCTAATTGTTTATACTATATATTGAATTCAGTTTTACATCAATATAGATAAGAAATTAAACAATTCCCGGATCTGTATCGCGCACTTTCGTGTCTTCGCGTGATTAATATTTTACCTTGACAGTAATATAATAAAAAAATGTAACCATATCATGCCGAATTTTCAGAATACCGAAAAGTTGACGCACGAATGTCACGCGATCGATTGATTGACGCGTTTATTAATCCACCAAAGAAAGGCTTGTTTATGTAACGCGCTTCTAAGAAATAAAGTGTGTATGTGTGTAGATTTTACATGCGATTCTATAACTGTGTCATTAATAACTAGGTTGTTTCTATTGAATATTTTAAACATTGGCCATGAATTTGACTGCTACTGGTATTTTTAATCTAAAATTAACTTGGTTTTACAACTTTACGTTACTGCGAATTTTGGTTCAAATGTAACTAGCTGACCGCGTGCGATAAACATGCTTTTGTACATTGTGCAGATCAAACGTGAAGTTTAAAATTTGGACGATTCCCAAAAATATAGGTATAGAATAAAATAACATCGCTTCAGAATATAATCCTGTAATAATAATAAAGTTTTCAGAATAAGAAGTTCTTGGAAAAGGCATAATAATAAAGAGATATAGCTTTAAATTTGAATATTATTTTAGAACACAGATTTAACCAAAATTTCCAGGAATTCCACTCATTAAATAAATATAAAATATTATTTTATGGTACGAAGTTATTTTTATATCAATATAACAAATTATAATAAAGAGTTATATCAAAATCGAAATATATCTCGCAGCACTGCTTATCCTGTATATTAAAATGACCAGACGTTCTTTTATATTCAAAAAACCTTTTTTTAAGCTTCCGTTGCAAATTCTCCCCATCAAAAAATTTTCAAAGATGGCATTTGAACAACATTTTCGAAATGCCTTTTTTTATGCTCCCGCAGCAATAATGATCTTTTTATTTTTAGTGTCGTTTGATATTTTCAAAATCTGGTCACCTTATGTATATGTTACAGTGAATGCAAATATAAATGTAATCATTTTTTTCTCTCAATATACCCTAATGACTAGTACCGCTCCAAAATCTATGGTCTTGATGCGCCTTTATTTTGATTCGAAATGCGAGACAATGATACGCTTCTCAACAAAAAATACTTTTACGCCTTCGAAAAATATTTGTAAATAGAAAGTTTATCCGCGGTATCTACTATGACCAAAATTCGCAGAATTCGTTCGTTGAACGAAACAAAATGTTGGAAAGGCCCACCTTTATTAGCGTGAAACGCTTATCTCAAAAACAGGTGTGAGTTGCAAATGCTTGTGAATTCGTTTTACGTTATTATTTTTGTTGTTTAAGACGCAAAGATTATATTTCAATCAGTTCCATGAATTTAAATCGTTTTATCATTTTTTATGAATTAATTCAATTGCATCTGATCTTAATCCTTTTGATTTTAAAAAGCTGAAATTGCGTTCCTGATCAAAAAGTATGCAAAATAATAAATTAAGCAGTTTCGTTGTGACGCTTTTACTTCGCACAGTGTGTAATGCATATTTCACAATTCGAAACGATTATGAAAGTAATTAAATATTAATTTAAGTAATTATTACTAACCAATAATTATTTTTTAATTAAATATTATTTATGGTACAAACCGAGAAAAAATTACATATATCTATATTTGAATATTCAATACTACGAATAATTAAGAACCCTAATTTGAGACCATTTCTGCCTTAGAATCAGCTTTTTATAATATTTTTATTTCGCTTAGGTTTATACTATTTAATTAAATGAAACATTTTTTCTGGCCAAATTAAAGGGGGTAAATTATGTTTCCCCCCCCCCCCAAATAACGTCACTGGTTTACACAATTTCGACATTACATTTTAATTGAATTGATGACGGTGAAACGAGGCTTGCAAAAATAAGATTAAAGAACTTCAGTTTTATGCGAAGTTCTTATTTAAAATATATTTTTAACGTTTGGTTAACAGCCAGGTCGCGCTATTTATTTTCACAGACAACTCGTTTTGACTCATCAGATAATTGATAAAAAAAGTTATATTTATTCCCATGAGTCCCAAAGCATTTATATAATCATGTTCTGAATATAAATAAATGTATATGAATGAAAAATTTTAGCTGATTGTCCTTGAGATATTAAGTTAATGTTTACATTATCTCTCGGTTACCATAATTCTGCATCAAGAGTTTAGGTAAATAACCCCAAGTAAATATTTAATTTAAAACGTTGCTGTTTTTGCGTCATCAAAGTCGATTGAAAATTCATTCAAGAATTATATCTACTTCAAGATGTAATCTCATAGCATTCCTAAAAATATCTTCATCACTCTTTTTCGCCGACTTGCATAAAATCGGCAACGCGGCTCATCCGCGCCGATTATCCAACGGGGCCGAATCGGCGATGCTGTTAAATTGTAATCTAATATACCTAAATATATAATAACCAGACTCGCATCCATCTCAGAATTCGTCTTCTGCATTGCCTGGCTTTCGCGGTTGCTGTAGCACAGGTAAATTTTTCCGAGAATCCGAGAAGGACCCTCCCTGGCACACAATGAACACTGCTACCTTCACCTGTAGTTGTATGTGTAGCAACAACGATCCTTCGCGTGTGCTATCCATTCTATGAAATTTAATATGCCTTATCCTGGGCGTTATTGTTTTTGCCCGACTACTACCTGTCGTTTCGCAAAATGTTTATCGAATGGATTATCCATATTCGCCTACCATACACCTTTAGCGGTTTAGCCGATTACGGCGGTGTGGGGTATTCGATTTAGTCCCAACAATGCATTCTATGGTTTGAGTGAGCCATCGTTCCAGGTACGGCCTTCGCAATTGAAACAACGGTTTTGCACCCGAGGATTACCTGCTTCTATTGTAACGCTTCCAAAAATAGTTTTTTCTTCTTTCTTCATTGAACAATCAAAGCCGCTTCAGAAGTGACACTACAATTACCGAGTACCCGCAGACCCCCCCAAACGCATGAATAGTAAACCTTGACTTTATTATCTTACACATTTCGCTCCGCTCCTGTAATGCAATATTTAGATACGAGATTTTTTTACCCATAGGATGACTTCATTTATTTGTTGTGTTATTTTTCTGCACGCAAGTGTATCACGTTATATTTTATGTCCGAGCGCTCTATGGATGTTGATATAATTCAAACTGACACATTAATTTCGCGTCGTTTTGTTTCGGTCGTGGTGGTTGTCAGAATTTGTATTATTTACGATTTTGGAGGTGTCATGTTTTGGTATGCAGGTAAAACCCGAGATTTCGTAAATCGATAAGCGATCGTTCGAATCGACGAGGCTCGTAATTTCGATTGCTTTATCGCATTTTGTACTTGTCGATAACTAGTGAGATATTTCAATTTGTTGATGATTATTATTAATAATTGGTTACGCTAAACTGCTGTTCTTAATCTATATTCCAAAACAACTTGTATCAAGGCATGGGAATTGTATAAAATATTTCTTTACCAGAATATTTTCGATACCTGATACAATGGAATCACCAATTTTAGGATAAGATATACAAGGTGTATCACTATTTATTTCATATACCTTTATAAATGACTGCCATTTTATCCGATGGAAATTTAACGGAGAGCTTATTTATCATAACAGTTATAAATTAACAGATAGCTTAACCTACAATTTCTTGTTCAAATACGTTATATTAACTATAAACCATTCATGAAAAATTCTTACATACATACATATTAATCTAGCCATTTATTAATTATTACCATCAAGTATAAGAATAATACATATAGCTTAAAATAATAATGTAAATATAATACAATGTTTTAAATAAATTAGATTATTCACGCTCAGGACGATAATCCAAAAAATATATAAAAAGTATTGAAGACCTCGTCATTATGAGCGTGTTGTGATGACATCACTGCGAAATTAATATATTTTTTTTATTATATAATATGATATATTTTATGAGTTCAAGTTGCTCATTATTAGAGAACTTTCAATAGCTAATATGTATGAGCTCAATTTGAATTAATCATCACGATATTCATTAAATCTAAGAAAACCTAATCTGTGATGATCGATGAGAATTATCATTATATATTAATCCGAACACAAAAGTTCATATGGGATTCGAACTCAGGTCTTTCAATTTTTTTTAACATTTACTTTACGGATTATTTTTGAATATACATATTTATATGTTTGTGTATAAAATATCATATATTTTCATTGTTTTCATCGTCCGAAAAGTGTGCTTGAATTTTTTTGTTTACAAATGTGAAAAAGTTTGAGAACCGCTGGTTTACTCAATTTAATTTTTTTTATTTCAATTCCTAGATTATTCGTTTTTATAATTTTAAAATCAAGATAATCAATTTTAAAATCTTATAATAAGGAAATGTAATAATTTATTTTTATTTCCGGCCAACCACATGTTGAGAACCACTTAATAATTTATGCATTAATACATTTATATCATGTTTAGAAAAATTCATTGAAATATTCGGACTTGTTCGTATTTGTCCAAATATAATAAAAAAAAAATTCAAAATATAATGAAAATTCATATGTACATGTATTTAGTCATCTCTTAAAAAAAACAAATAATTTTAATTTGCCATAGACGCCAATTGGCGTCCGCGGTGCTTAACGTTCGGCACGCTCAGGACGCCGATTGGCGTGACCGGTAGGTAAAAGTGCTAATGGTATAATTTTCGTTGATTTTCATTGTTGAAAAATATTTTTTTAGCTCCCCCTTATGGTAGAGCAGCTCAATTATTTTACTCTCCGCATCTTGTTAATCTACTATACACAATTTTGTTAACTACTGTTATATTCTTTGGTCTGTGGTTACCATACAGTTTTTTTGCGTTGATCTATATTTTTTAGGTTTTAAATGCGTTAATTCATTGAATAATTATAATATGACAATCAATCACTATTTAGTTAATTTGAATGACTAATAATTGCGAAAGATGATGAAGTAGTATTTGATTATTATATTTAATGTATGTATCAGCTTATGTTTTTTTTTAACATATTTTTTTAACCAGCTTAGTTTTTCTGCATTAAATAAACTAGGGCCATCCCTTCATATATGTATAAATAAAAAATTATATTGTCCGATTTTATAAAATACAATGTCTCTTTTTTTAAATACAACAATATTTTAGTACAATTCGATTCGATTAATATTTTTAAAATCAAATTGTTTTCTTGTAATCTAATATTCACGTACAGCTATATTTAAACTTGTTTTGCGGAACACTTATGTTTTATAACTTACAATTCGCTACGGATTTCCCGTGTTAAATTAAATTAGCGGTTCCAATGAAATAACATTTAAAGTGTAAGATTTTGAATACCAGTTTATTAGTATATTATATGTATTTGTATATATTTGTGTGCTAATTAAACACAGATTGTGCCGCTTTATTGAAGTTATCGTGTAACAGTTATTGAATGTTATGAATGAGCTAGCGGACGAGGCGCCGCTGATCACCGTCTTTCCGTCGTAGTCAACCCCCACATATTATACATACTATATGAAGCATACTTCACAACGTTTCAATAATTTCCGTTGTTTGTTTAGTATCAAATCATCGATCCATAGAAATGGCGATGAGGTATTTAAAATAAAATATTTTTCACGTTAATTATAATAAATTATCAGGCAAATATTGATTGCTGGTTTGTCGGTGTTGTTTTTATTGTGTGTGTAATTACGGCTGATATCTTATTCTAAATAATTATTATTTCTAGGAATATTTAACTAGTATAAATATTTAACAATTTTACTAAATTATCATCATTCGCGCTCTGCTTCTCAATATCTTTCACCTGTTAACCTCGCACTTTTCCGAGTATTTTGTAATTATATAAATGTATACGCATTTAAATATGTAATTGCTCGTTGAAAAGAGTGCACACCTGTAGACCGTGGATAACGACATGCCAAATCGATTCCGCGAATGCTTTCATATTGCAATTTCAGAAAACTACATTGAAACCCTTGTGTTCAAAGATGATTTATTTGGCGCCGATTCGCAATAATAATTGGAAGAGATGATGGATGTATGTAGATGTTCGGTTGGTGCCCAACAAAGGGCATTGTATTCGATCTATAAATTTTCTAAAATTTTGTGAGCAAAAAATATATTATACAACGCGGGAGAGCAGGGTCGAAGCTCGGGGATTTTTATTATTAAAGTCTTGCGAATCTGTCTGGCGCCCGAAAGGTTCGAAGGCTTCGCGGGTGGACATAAAAACTCCTGAATGGGCTGGTCGCGAGCGGCAAAGGCTTCTAAAAAAGAACCATAAACAAAGAATTCCATGTCGTGACGCATAATTAACTCGTCCGGTCGGTCTCTCGGTATTGGTCAAGTCGGGACAGGACACGGTATGACAAAAACGACGCGATGATGCATGGCAGGGTCAGTTTTTTTGAACGACGCCAAAGGGCAGCGTCTACTTAAAGGTAGGGTCACACGGAATGATGACAGGGGCGGATTATAAAGAAAAAATATAATTCAAGCTCGTTAAAACCAGATCAAGATTGAAACAAACCTAGAGAAAGATTTCAATTGGTAATTTAAAATTGAGCTATCGTGGTGGTTTTATTTAAAACAAGCACTAAAAGCGAAAGGCGCATTTTTCAAATTATATTGTTTATATTTTACAGTGAATGTATTATTTTAATGAACAATATATAAAATAATTGTACCATAAAATGAATTGTTTGTGCAACACTGTTGAACAGATTATTGTTCAGAACAGTGAACACCCCATTAACAACTCTCTGCAATGAATCCTTTTCGGAAGAAAAAATCCGTTTTATGGAATAAATGATTTAAATGCACATATCTCTTAAAATAATTCCCTGTTAAATCGCACCCAGTAAAGTTACGTTTTACTAGTTTTACAAATGCAGCCAGTATAATGTATCGAAAGTAGTGTTTTGTAAATTTGTTTAAGATAGGTTTGGGTTTGAACATGAAAGACACGTTTCGCAACAGTCAAATTAAGTTATGTAGAGCAGCACTTTCGCTTGTAGAAATATATATCTACCAGTGAAAATGTATTCGGATATGATTTTACTGAAACGCCAGTGAAAATATCACTTCCTTGATACATATAATTCACATTCATTGTAATATATACATTTTTTCCTTTTATATTAAATGCTATCCTTTCTAATGTTTACTAAGCTGAACTCATCATCTACTTTGAAACGTTTTTGCCTAAATCCAGTAGGAAGCAGCGCCACAAGTATTTTTTAATAAAAATACTTGTGGCGCTAAAATACTTACAAACGCATATATTTTGCTTTCAAAAGGGATAATTGCAAAACTTATATGTTTAGTTATATTCGTATATTATTTCTAAAGAACCCATTATACTAACACATATGTATATTTTTAAGTAAAATGCTTTCTTTTAATATATGAATGTATTTATCTAGTCTTTCCTTGACCTGATAAGATGGATATTCTAACGCTTGAATAATAATAATAATATTAATTACATTAATATCAAATTGTGTATTAACCTTCGGATATCTTTGTTTATTGTAAATCATTTTATAATTAGTTTACTTAGTCTAATGTTATTTACTTAGATAATTTTATAATACAATATACGCATCTTGCTTTTACAATTGCATTACAATTTTTATTAAAAATATGTATTATAATTGCATAATTATAAATTTAATTACGGTTTAAATTAGTTTGGAGTTGAGTTGAATCAGTGGGTTTATTTTGGATTGCATTTTTAATTATTATCGAGTTTATTTGCACTTTTAAAGTAACATAATAATGGCACAAACTTAACTTATTTTTTATATATATTTGATTTACGTAATTCCGCATGAGTAAGAAATAACTCATTCTGCGGTTACAATTTGATACATTAAAATTATAAATATAATACGTTAACATATAGAAAAATATAATAAGTACACTTAAAATATTTATTATTAAATTTTAAAAGAACAAATAATAAAAATAAAAAGCATAGTAAAGAAAAACAAAAATTACAATTATTTTCGAGGAATATTTTTCGCCTTCCGTGGCTTCCTTCTTTCTGTTCTTGGTCTTCAATACTTACCATCAAAGAAGAATTTTTAAATACGGCTTTATTAAATTGAACACATGCGTTCTTCTGGTTGCGAAGTCAGTCTCGCTGCTCCTCTAAAACATATTTTTGATCTAATTCTCAAGACATCATTTCCTGATCTATGGAAAACTAAACTTCTGTCTTTCGCCAAAACGGTGACAGAATCTCTCGATGCGGGAATTCAAGTAGACGTCGTATATACAGATTTTGAGAAGGCCTTCGACAAGGTTTGTCATGGGTTATTATTAAAAAAAATGTAAAACCTCAAACAAAATTCTAAATAGTTTCGTAATATATGATACTATTTAGAATTACAAGCATCTACATATTTTATTATTATGATCATGACTTTTAATATATATAATGGTTGTTGGTTGGAAGCCATTTTGGAATTCAGCTTCTGCTACCATCCCTCATTTCACGAGTCATTGTTCGCTCGGGAGATTTTCCGAACAGATAGGCTTCCCATTGAAAACGACAATGCCACTTCTCACATGTCCTCTCTCTCTTTGCGGTTTCGATCTCAAAGAACGAGGAAACAAGGGTCACATTGGCTCGATCGATCGGTTCGGTAGCGCCGGCGATCCTGACCCTTTGGAGCTCTCGTCGAAACCGAGATAGACTTCTATCCGCCTATGTGTGTATTGTCGTCCCCAAACCAAAGAGTGTGTGTTTTTTTATTTCATTTTACCCAAAACGTTGTTCTTTTGAGTGTTCCGCCTGTTGAACAACATAATGGGACGCGAAGAATTACATTATGCGTTTTTTGTCGCTTTGATTTATTTGGTCGTTTTTTGATTGTTTGCCTTTCTTGTTAGGATTGTTCCAGTAAACTGGGCCGTATCGAGTTTTTCGGTTCGACGTGGGATATAATGATGTTTTATTATCGTAGAATATAAATATTAAAAATAATAATTGATCGCAAACATACACTTCCACTACATTTCAGCTACAGCTCCTCGCTAATTAAAACATAGTCTAGATACCTTGTTAACTAATGTGTTAGGCCGACGGTCGAAGTTCCATTTCATTATAATTTTCCATTTCACAGGCGCCAGCTTTGTATTATTTGATTGTCTGGAATATAAAAATTCATAATACTTTTTAAACATTGAGATGATTATCTTGATTTTTTGGTATAAAAAAACACTCGCCTCACACGTAGATTTTAAACATTGTGCAACGACCTGAGTTCTCTCGCGTTATAAACACAAACCTTACACACAATATTTTTTTAATACCCGCATGTGAAAATTTTCGGGTTCCGAAAGATAGCATCTTACGTGGGACCGTAGAGTTTGTGTGAAGAAGGAATGTCGGTGTGATTTGTTTCTGTTTATCGCATCAAAAGACTTGCACAAACACATTCGGGTGGCAACTACTCACTGCCTTAATATGTTATTTTTAGATTATTGGTTGTTGTCAGGTGTGTGCGACAGGAAGTCTGCAAGGCGATATGTGCCAAAAAAGGATTCGTTTTCGTCGTAGGTCGACATCCTGGCGTCGGACGACAGGAAACAAGTCCGGACGACAACCTTCCCTTATCGATACATCTTCGCATTATTGATTCCTCATAGTCGGCTTCTAAGCACGTGAATGTATTTCAAATTGTTTGTTGTTGGCTCGATGTTGGCTTTTTGTTGCCCACCCAGACGTCTATTTGTCGAAGGTAGACGAACTGGGGTCAATGTCAAGTACAGAATTTACTATGGACGATGGACAAAGGTATTTTTAAGTTCTAAATTAAACCAATTGTAGCTTAAGATTTAAATTAGCATATGAATAAGAGGCGGAGGCAAAAAAGGCGAACAAAATGGACATAATAAAACCCATGTTTTTCTTTATTTTTATTTTATTTTATTTACCATCTGGTTAAAAATACTGCAATATAATAAATGAAATAATCAAACGCCGTTGGTTAAATGTGCAAAAGAAATCTTCCAGACAGGCTACATATGTATGTATGTATTTATTAGAATTATTATTTCTCATTAGAAATTTCTTAGATTTGTTTTTAAAAGATAATCAGATAATTTCTGGTTTAGAATCGGGAATGTCATTTTAACTTTATCCGGTGGGTGGGGGGGGGGGGAGGGGCAAAAGTTTGTCATTCCGTGATTGTTTTTTTTTAATATTTTGATTTCATTAAATTCATGGTATTTCATTAAATGGCACGCATTTTTCTGACCAAATTCAAAGGTGAGCCTCCACCTCCCCCTCCCCCCTCCGATACTAGTAATAACTCAAGAACCTTTTCTTTTTTGGGGATTCCGAATTATAGACAGTCGCATAGCTATAGTTTGTGATGCTCGGGGTGACTCTTAATTTTGCCCCCTCCCCCCCACACCAAAAATTATCTAATACAAAATCTGTAACTTAATGCATGTCTTCAATATTCCAAAATTTTGCGACCCTTTTTTAAACCCCCCCCCTCCCGGTTTCAGTTCATACATACATGCATATTAAAAAAATTGTGCTAACAATTTTCAAGTTTGAAGAAATATGTTATTAAGAATTTCATTATTTTATCACGTGCTCGAATGGAACAAACAATCTGGAACATCTGGTGTAGCTTCGACATTTACTGATTCTAAGAAACTGGTTGGGAAAAAATATTTGTATCTATAATAAGGGCGGCATTTTATGATCGGCCGAGTCATAAAATCAGTATTTTAAACTGTTGCTTATTGTTCTCATATATTCAATTTAGCTCTTAGCTATTTGTGAATATATATTTTTTTAGCGCATTCTGTTTATAAACCACATTACACGAACGGTCCTTCCATCGTGAAAATTCCGCCCCTAAGTCGGTTCCGGCCGAGGCGGTCCGAGGCTAAATTTAATTAAATTCAAAGTTGACGGACCAGATTTTGTTTATAAAATTCGTGAAGTTGAATTATGTAAGATATTTATATTCATTTCATATTTCAAAAATACCTTACTATTTTTTTTTATTAAATATTTTTTTATCGGTGTAACAAAGTAATTCAAACTATTATATGTATACGTATACTTTTTTTCATATTTATTTATATCTATATGTTTATTTTTAATTGAGTACAATATATTCAGAAATATAAAAGCAAATCAACAAAAGTTGATAAAGCAATGATAATATGGAAAATTAATTTTTTTAACGGACCTTAAACAGGTTTATCGGAAATTAAAGTACAAAAAAATATTTACAAAACAGCGTTTTAGAGCTACTTTATTTAATCGGTCGAAAAAGTAATTATCACTGTTAGTTAGTTATTCTTAAAACTATGACTCCCTTCAAGCTTCTTCGAACTAGTGAAAGCTATTCGGGTTTTTCCTGCAATTACCCAAATGCGACACGCATTCCGTGAAAAATGGATTTTCAAGTTGAATTTCAATGTTGAAATAATCAATATAATATTATATACTAACCTACATAAATCTGTGTAAGTAACTGGGTCATCTCGACTAATCTCGGTTTATCGGATAGCTGACCGGATTCCCTAGTATCGATCCAGCTCGCTGTCTCTTCTGCCTTATTGTGGTCATAAATCGTCTCGACTGCACTCTAGTATTCAGTCTTTGGAACAAATGGCATCTCGAAGCCCTTAAATCTTGTTTTCTAGCGCATAACGTATTCGCAACGTGGTTCTCCTGGGTACTTCCAGCACGCGATGCGACCCACCATCGTGCATAATAAAAGACCAGCCAGCCTGTTGCATACATTAAAAGTTGCATACATTCCGAGACAATGGCTCCTTTGGGCACGAAGAGCTTTTCTCTCGTTAAAAAATGCAACTTTTGGTGCTGGAGATTTCGCTCTTTCTATTGATTGAGTCATACTGATTTTTGAGGCGTTTCCTTTAAATTACATGGTTGAGTATGATTCATTTATCTTGAGGCTACATGCAAATAAATCAACTCGAAACTTATAATAAATATAGGCTTGCTTTATATTATTATCACAATGGAAAAACCAGTGAAAAGACGATCGCCGCAATTTAATTATGAAAAATGCTTGTCAAACTATTTGTGGTTTTGAGGTTTAATGTCCGCAATACCGGCATTCATTGTGTACCGTTGAAATACATGATTAATTATAGATATTGTACGTTGCGCAATCTCGTCCAATGGTCGGCAAATGTTTTATTGACAATTTAAAACAAACATTTTAAGTAATAATTTTCAGTCAATAAAAATGTGTTCTATTGAATGCAGTATACTCTCGATTGCTGGGGAGGGAGGCCACGGATGAATCGAACAATCGATTTTTATTTGGTTTTAAAATATGTATAACATTTTTATTTGGGATTCTTGTTTGCTTTTGAGAATCTCTCAATAATTTTCGAATATTTTACTGATAATTATTATATCGCTGTATTTAAATCTACTTTACTTGATATAGTTTAATTTTTGACTGTTATTTTCTCATTACGAGTCAATTAGCACCACAAATATTTTGATTACAATGGAGTATCACATTATTATTCGCATTTTTTTTTAAAGAAAACAAGTTAAATTAATCGTGATTTTCCTTAAAAAAAATTTATCCTGCTTTTGTACATTTTTTCCGTCTTCGTTATAAAAATGTAAAGACACTTAACAATGTTGAGAAACGCTGGAATGTATTTATTATTTGTATGTGTATTTATATTCGAAGAATAATTTCCATCTTATGATTCATACCATTTTATAGCTGTTCTCTGAATCGAAAATGAGCTCTCTGAAATATCGAGTTGTGAATTATGTGATTGGATTGTGTTTTATGTTATTAGGTTATATTTAACACTTGGCTTGATATTTCTTCAACAAAAAGTGTCGACTCACAAGCGAAACACTCTATTTTGTGGTGCACTTAAAAGTAGCTCTCAACTTTCCACGTACATCGTGAAAATAGCCAATGTTTTAGTGCTAAATTAATTAAAGCTTTAATTTTATTTTTACTGTATAATTGACTTTTTATTAAAATTTATTTAGCGTGGGATAAATCCGAAAGAGCCGTACACAGTGATTCGGATTTACCCGCATCTAGCACATAAAAGGTTAAGCAGCCTAAATCAGAAAAATGAAGAAAAGCAACACACGTCTGTTGTAAAAACGAAATTTGAGAATACGATGGCCCCGAGGCACCAGACGTACAAATTATACACCAATTTCCAGACAGACCCAAAGATTGGATAATTCTGGTGCTCCTTGCAATCCTTCAGAAAATTAGTTGAATTTTAGTTGCGTTACAATACAATCCGCTGCATATCCAGTTTCCATGTACACAAGGTAGTGCATATTGTGTTACGTCATTGACCGGAAATTGCTATCCGGGTTCAATCTCGATAATTGCGTAGTCGCGTATTGCCCATTGTTTCAATCGAACTCCAGGAATTCTCTATAGATTGGTGCTGATTGACTAGGTATCTATGAGCACGGTTAATTTTATGATTTCGCACGCGCACGCGCAAAGCATTCGATGCAAATTAGGTTCGATCTAATAGACCTATTGTATATTATAAGCAGCTGCTTAAATATTTATTCGATAGCTTTCTTAATGTGTATTTTAAAAATTCAGGAAATTCAATGATTCAATTTTTACATAAAAAAAATAGTATCTATGTAAAACAAATATCTTGATTATTTATATAAAATTTTTAAGGTAATTTTTAGGTAAATCTGTGCCTTGGAATCTTCATGATAAAATAGAGCTTTCGTTTAATTTATATTGCGATTTTGTAACGACTGTGCTCCAGTAATATTTATTATGATAAATATGTTTTTATTTCACATAAAAATTGTGCTTTATCATGCGTATCAGATTATAAATCAAATGCTTATGTAATACATGAATAAATGAATATGTATCTTCCTTTCGTGTATTATTCATAATTTTCTCGCATGCTAAAGCGTGTTATGTTATAATAATCCACGTTTTCGTATTGCAGCCCGCGAAATTATTTTCTTGCGTGACCTTATTTAACATTTTGACACAATATTAAAAATTGTTCTGCTTGGTATACATGCGCAATGTGTATGAGGAGGGGAGGGAGTTTAATTAATTTTGAAGCTAAGTACATTTTCGAATGCTTCGCTTATGTCATCTTCGCTAAAACACCAGATGACGACATCAAAAATATGATGGACGTGAGTTTTTCTTTTGAAGTGAGTCGAGGATTATAATCAAAGATGTGTGAAAAGATTGGGAGGAAGACGTGCACTAGACACGTGAAGTTTTTTGAACAACTTCCAAAACATTTCCGCGAATTGTTATACGATGTTTATCTCAGCTTTTATATCACAATTCACTGGAAACATTGAGATAGCTTTTCATTATCCTAATGACATCTCTATGACTGCGCTAATGTGACAGATTTAAATATAAAAATTAACAATCGCTTCATCGGATTACTTTGGCTGCTAAACAACGATATATCGTTGTTCGCGATGACATTAAATAAATACTAACGACGATCATTATGCTAGAAAATCTATATTAATTTGGGTGTGTGTTAGTGTTTTAATAGCATGAAACAGATTTTTTATATATATTTAATTTCATTGTTGAGTAAAATGAACTGATGAATATGTGACAAAATAAGATTTTGGAAAATATCAGTGAAAATATTAAAATATCTCTCTGAACGGATCAGTTTTTGTTTATAAAATTCGCGATATTAAATGGTAGAATTATTTAATAATAATTTGCACCTCTAAAACCGATTGGACATATTTCAAAAATACGTTTCTATTTTTTTTAGTAAATATTTTTTTATTGCTCAAACAAATATAAAACGAATTAATACTATTTATGTATACGTTGATTTTTTTTATTGAGTACGATATATTCGGAAAAGTAAAATAAAATTAAAAAGGTCGATGATAAAGAAAATTTATTTTCTTTTATCAGTGAATGGGGGCAGTAATATAAATTTGCAAAATTACGTTATTTAATCAATAATAATATATTGTTAAATAAATCAAGGTTTGGTTCACACTAAAAAATTGCTAGCAATATTTTTTTATATACAAAATATGTATTAATAATATAGCATATATGCATTTTTGTGCGCAATTTTTAATATCTACATTCTATGTTAAAGTTTAAGTTTAACAAAGTGAATGTGTTGATTTCATTGTTTCAACTTGCTTGTGTTTATTTTAGTTTAATAACAGGAAATCATAAAAAAACTACAGAGTAGGATTATACACGTTTGTAATAGTATCTGGCTCATCTTCGCGTTGTTCCAAATCGCTTTCTGCGAAAAGCACGTGTTTAGATCGGGGAAAAACATAAATGCGCTAAATTCGAGATTCGCAGATGTTCCCGCAAAGCGTTTTACGACTTTTTGAGCGATACGGTAATTTAACCCTTCTGGTCTAGTAATGCAGACTCGTTTTATTAAATTTGCATATTTATAGTATTTCTTTAAAGCGTTTAAACGTATGTATTCGGGCAAACTTTCGCTGTCATGATTTTACTAGTCGAATTCTTCGGACTTGACATAATAAAAGTTCTAAAATTATAATTAGTTAGAGAACATTCATTAGGTTAGGTTTGGGTTTGAACAGCAAATGAACGTTTCGCAATTGTCAAATTGAGCTTAATCGATATTTTACAGCCACATATCAATTAAATTATATCTATTGGTGAAAATATAACTTTACCAAAAAATACATATTCACTGTAACATTTATACATCAGATGTAAATAAATAATGATAAGCATATAAATATATATTACTACATATAGTAAAGTTTAAATCATATAATTGTACTAGCACCTATCAGATAATTTATATTTTCACTAGTAATCTACTAGAAAAATATATATCTAAAAATATATAACAACCACATGAAACTGCCTGTATTATTTATTTATTTTTCTGTATTAAATCCAGTTGTCAAATTACTGGTAATACAATACTAAATTTACTGCTACTAATTTACATTCGTTGAATATTTTCTCTCATGTCTAATATATTTTTAAACGTTCAAAAAGCAATAATTTGCATACACATTTTAGCACAAACAGAGCCACGTCAAAGAACTACAATATGTCCCTTTGAATATTTTTTTTTGTTATAGTATTGCTTATGAAGTGGGTGCTTTTGAAGGCAATGTATGTATAAAAAGGGCCGAAAGAACTTTTATTTCATTAGTATATACATCTCAACTACTGTATTCATTACACAGGGATTTAATCTGGGTTCTCTGCTATTTTTGCTCCTTTTATTACCAACGATTCACTCGTCTTTACCAGAAAGACCTAAAGTCGCTGAGGAGGTAGTCAATCAACAATCGATTACCTTTCAGCTTCATCAAGTGTCACGTCGACACATTTTCCAGATATTTTTGCCCGGCGGAATTCTCTTACAGTTTTAACGGATGTATTTTAAGCAGAAATACTTCCGTCTAACGACTTGGGAGTGATAAGAGATGCTCGCTTTTGATATGCGGAGCGCGTGTCACTTTAATAATTTATTGGCGATTCGCGTTCTGTACGATACGCTATTTCGTAGCGTCCTCGAATATCAATTTTTTTAATAAAAATTTGACAACGTTGGGATTAAGTCCCTTTCCTTTTCAATTGAAGTGGACTTGTATGTAGTCATCAAAGCATCGAACAACTTTTGCATATTTTTATAATAATTCCTCTACTTCTATATATTTGTAATTCGTTTTGTAGAATTTTTGATGTAATATCTGATGTTTTGGCTTATATATTTTTATTTTCAAATGCTGCATTGATAGGATCAGCCAATCTTTCATTCATAAGATTAAGGCAAATCTTCCGTAGAAGCAAATTGCATATCCAATGTTTGTATATTTTTTTAAAGGCACGAGATATTGGCTTCTTTTAAATAAAATTTCCCGGGAAAATTTTGGATTTTCACCGTAAACGAAAAGCAAAAAAAATCTGTATAATCCACAAATAACACGTGAAACAATCAACACAAATTTATTACAGCTACTCCGTATTAAATACCAAGATATATAAATGTAGTTACGTAAATACAATAGTTAGTAACTGTAAAGATATTTGGACTACAAATATAATCAAACATTTCTATATTACGTCAAATATGTCGAAATAAAATTAGTGTAAAATATAAAACAACTATTAATTTATTTTTATTAAATGTAAAAAGATTTAGATTTTTTATCTTCATAAATTGCCATTTTCTGTCTCATAAAAAATATTTTTATTAAAAAGAAATTTGCTTATAAATTACAATTTTATACACTGGTATACGTCTTCTATGGATTATCTCAATCATTATGGCAATAGATTATTAATAAAATTACATTTTCGTATTCCTTCCACGACTGATAGAAACATAATATTATAATATAATTCGTTACTTGTTATGATTAATGAATCAGATGTAATACTTAGATAAAGAAGACATAGACAACAATATCCACTAACTGCTTTCAAATGAATGGAAGTATACTTTTTGATTTATTCGTGCAATATAATAGTTACGTATAAATGCACCATTACTGATTGATTTTCATTTCCCAGAATTATCAACATCCGAATAATATAATGTATGACTTTTGAGCGCTTGGTCGATTGCTCGTTGTCCAAAATTTGTATTGTTGCCGCTCTCTCGTATTACCATCATTAGTAAATTTATATATATTATTGTACACAAAGGACCGCACGCATGCTCGAATTGGTTAATAATACATTTATAGTTTATAAAGAAGAGACTATTTTGATCCGCATTTTGCAAACTGTTAAAACCCTTTTAATGCTCGAATGTGACGTCACGGTGTGTGGTCTTTCTAGGAACGCGTGCTGTCATGTAGCGATTTCCATTGTGATTCTATTGAAAATGCGCTATTATTTATTTTATTTTATGTATTAAATTCCGGGTATTTTTCAGTAAAATAATTGGCGTGCCGAATGTATGTTTGTAGTCGAATTTCTGATCGGAATCCGGATATCAAACACTAGTATGAAATAGGTTATTGGAAAACCATGTACTTAAAAAAAAGCAGAATGTCAACGAATGAAAAAATGTATCTTGAGTTTTATATGTACATATATTAATAAATATTTAACAAGTACGATAAATATTTAAAAGAAAAAAAAAACAGTAAAAATTTAATTTTTTCTTGGTTGGCAAACCTGTTTTATTTTATTTTTTTTTAGATTCGCGAATGTGTCAGTTTTTCAGGTCTAATGCGCATAACAGTTATGCTTGCAGTGTGTACTTAAAAAAAGCCATATCAATTCCTATTCCTGAAGTTGTAAAGGAAAACCTGCTTGCAATATTCATCGCCAACCAAATTATGTGTGATATTATTGCTCTTATAAACCATATCAATACTTATTTATACAAAAATGCTCTTACAAGCTTCTTTTGATAATATGTAACCTTATTGTTGAAATTCTGATTACGGTCTGATAACAATAACCGACATTTTCATATACAAATATTAGGTTTATTCAACCATTTGAAATATGCATGCATTGTATACTAACGTGTGTATACTGTAAACATAATTAGAAACGTATTTTACGGTGGATGAATGCTCCTGAAATGGTGCATGATATTTCAGGTTGGATGACTAAATAAAATTATTAAATTTAACGTGCTATTCATTTTAAAATGTCAGTATCAACGGAGAGTTCGTAACTAAGTTTATTTTAATTTCAATTTAATTTCAATGTATGTATATAGAAATACGCTATTTAAAATCAGCTCAATTGATTATGACATGTGAATAATATTGTTGTATTTTATAAAATCGGACAATGTAAAAAAAATTTTTTGTGTTTTTTTCACATATATGTATGTACTAGTTAGGACAAACATACATTTTACATATACGTATAAATCTGTAGCTAATTAACTTAACATTCGTATGAGAGGTATAAGATGCGAATCCGTGCGCTATAAAGCATTCTTATAATCAGGGTATATGTAAATAAAATAAATAATAAACTAATTACAAAGTTAATTTAACATTTATTATTAACACGACTCCGGGCTTATTCCTATAATAACTAAATGATGCAATTCTTTATATATTAAAATATTATACAATCCTGCTTAAAATTAATAGACTTATATTTTTCAATCAAATTAATACATTATATTCTCGATTATCCGGGCTAATGCTGGGGAGGGAGTAACGAATAATTCGAACAATAAATTTTTCTTTGGTTTTAAAATATGTATAATATTTTTACAATACAGATTGTCATTTTTTATGTAGTTTGTGATTCTTATTAATTTTTGAGAATCTCTCAATAATTTTCGAATATCAGTACGTTAGTATTTTATTCACATTTATTCTTACAATCACTATCTTAATCTTCTGTTTGAGTGACAATATCAACGAAATCCGCATCATTTAAACATTGAAAACCCGAATCATTTGCATCGCGATTAAACCGCTCCTCAATATTTTTCCAATCGACATTTTCAAAGCATTTTAAGTTTTCTATTAACCTGCATATTTCAGATGTACTTGCCTCTGTTTCATCAGAATCCAATACACCTATTTCCACGTTAGGAAAAATCTTTCTCCACGATCGAACAAGTGTTACTGGCTTTACGTTTGACCAAGATTGTGCTATTCCATGCATATCATCAAATGTAGTAATTTTTTCCGGAAATTGATCAAGCCATCATCTTCTTCAGCAAGAATTTTGAGAAGACTAGCACGGCAAAGCCGTTTCATTGCTGATATAACACTTTGGTCCATGGATTGAATTAAACTTGTAACATTAGCCAGTAAAATGTTTGCATCTATTCGTTTTCAATATGCTTTCATTCGGATGAGAAGGATCATTATCTTTTAAAAATACTGTTTTTGTGGAAACTATTACTTAAAAATACTATCATTTCAGGAAACTATTTGCTTTTGAATTAATCTTTAAAAATCTATCCATCCATGCTCTTTTTGGTTAAAATAATCAACAGAAAGTCTACCTAAATGATCTAGATATTTTGTTTTTCCAATGACGGTTTTTTTTAGATGATTTATTAAAAAAATATCTATTTAAATATCTACAGATAATCGAAAGTACAAATAAAGAAAATTACTTGAAATTGTTTTACTTGTAGTTGTGTTATTTTATTTAAATACGATATTAAGAGGCAAATGACATCAGACACTTTTTATATGATTACGAAATTTAAAATTTATTAAAAAAATAATATTTCAATCACGTATAATCCGCAAACCCGAAAATTTGCACTACGCTGTTTTCTGTTCCAGAGCTTGAAATAGAATTTCGTGGAATCATAATTAACCTCATAAACTGTCACTAGTGTGAAATTTCTTATATTTCATTTGCACCTGTTACACTTTCCTAGTTACGGCTTTAGTACTTTATATTAATAACATTTTTACAAGTCACTTTTATAACATTGCTTCTCTTCGAGTATAAGAAGCATTTTGAAAAACAGTGCTGTACTGATGTCCTCTAATTTTAGTCTTATCATTTTATTACATGAAGTCGTTGTGGTTAAATAGATTGAGCGACATTACGCATGACTCAAACTACACTATCGCCCCCTTGTTCATCGTTTACCGATCGTTGGACCGTTTATATCATTGTTTTAACGATTTCGAAGAAATGATAAAAGCATTTCCTCTCCGTTCAACGTCAGTGCATTCTCGCATGGATGCGCTTTATTGCATGTCTAGTTTTCCGACGGATTGATTGTCGGTTCTGCGTATGCAATTACCGGCCTGTTTAACTATATTATATTATACATTATAATACACGTGTAGAGCAGTAGCAGCAGTGGTAGAAAAAATCGACCATAATAAGTCGTAATTAGCTGCAGCGGACGTTTCTCGAAAACGCTTTCATGTGCAACAATTATGTATTTTTTTTTTTTGTTAAATTATAATTATAATTTATAAATCACTTTTATCTCTCATCTCGTTGCTTATTATAATGCTATTTAATGCGATGTGTTTAGTTAATTCGATATTGTATGCTAATAACGATGTTTGATTAATTTTTCATTGTGTTATATAAAGAAGCGAAAGTGATATCGATGCGCGCGCGTGCCACAAACCCGATTGTTTAAAATTTATTTATTTATTCAACATCATGCAAATCTGATCCGAATGTGCTTGTTTGTATGATTTTCAGTGTCAGCTTTACGCGTTGTAACTAAAAATAGATTTGTTTGTGAGTAAGATGCACTATTAGACCTCGGATCTGTTTTCTTCAAATTCATGCATATATAATATTATATTAAAATTTTAAAACATTATTTTTAATTATGAAATAGTTTTTCATATTAATTATGTTATGTATAATAAAAGTAGTATCTGTTAACCTAAACCTAACCTTATGAAAGTTCTAAAACTAATTATAGTCCAAAATACAAAATTAAGCCAACTTATCTCTCAGGGGAAAATAAGCGGAAGAATAAGTACAGACATACATAGCATCTAACATATTGCTCCATATTTTGTCTGCATTTCGATAATACACCATGTTTTAAAAATAAGATAGCTATTCTTACCGACTATGGACTTCTAATATAATAGGGCTGATCAATGAATTTTGGTCAATAGGAGAGCGCAAAAACAATTATCACTTCTCAGAAGTCAAAAATTCACGTCAAAAGCAATAAAATCGTTTCGTCTCCGTCGCAGTGGAAACGCTCGTTGCCGAGCTATATGAGATGGGCTGACCAAAGTATATTCAAACCGAATTTTGGTCAATAGGAGGGCGCAAAAAACAATTATCCCTCCTCGGAAGTCAAAAATTCACGTCAAAAGCAATAAAATCGTGTCGGTGCCGTCGCAGTGGGAACGCTCGGTAACGAGCGTTCCCGCTGCGACGGCACCGACACGATTTTATTACTTTTGACGTGGATTTTTGACTTCTGAGAAGGGATAATGGTTTTTGCGCTCTTCTATTGGTCAAAGTTCGGTTTAGATGTGCTTTATTCGATTCTCACTTTTTCTAAAAATATTTCACCGCGATGGGTACGACTTTATTGCTTTTGACTTGAGGTGAAAATCCACTATATGCCTTTACTAAGCAGCAAAGAAAACGGCTAATTATCAAGTTAATATTACGAGTAGATAATTTTAATAATTTTACTGACTAATTAAAATATGTCGCAACGGTGGCTAATTTTTATATTTATTTGTAGCAACTCGTACCTATTATTATTTATTCAAGAAATTATATTAAAGTTAAAAAATATATAAAATTATATTTTTGTCATTGAGGCCCGGAATCATTGTTTTCCTAAGGCTTGGTTCCACTCTCGGCGGCCCTAATAAAAATGTTCATACCCAAACCTAACCTAGACGAATTATCAAATCTAACTTGATCTAATTCAAAAATTATAGTTAGATTTAGAACTTTCATTTAAATCAAGATTATTTTAGGTTTGGGTTTAAACAGCAAATAGACGTTTCGTAACTGTCAAATTGAGTTACATCAACAGTAGGACGACACTCACTTGTTAAGACCAAAATGTTATGATTATAACAAAACAGTTCCACTGATATTGACCAATAAAATGAATTGTTTGATACATTTTCACTGGCCTAGTTAGTGAAATTATGTTTTTACTAGCGAAAAAAATATTTCATTTAAAAATATACATTTACTGTAACAACTCTATGAGAATGATAATATAACTAATTCATGCGGTTAACGAAATTTGATATGAGTAGGCGGGGCATTTTATATGTTATTATTAATGGAAATATGATAATGGAATATATTATAATAACATTTATCAAGTGTCAGGAAATGACAGACCGAATTATAAATTGATTAGATAGGGGGTTAATTAATAACATGAAAACGAGGAAAAACTACTATTATTAGTCATATAATATAATCGATTAAATTAAATTTAATTTTTATAATTAGTACGCAGAGGTAAAATGTAGAGATACGTAAATGTTTTAAATAGATAAATGGAATTCAGTTTTCACTCCTGGATTTTTATTGTGAAATTATTTTGCGCAAATTATTATTATTATATATAGACAACGATCGTGCGTCGCAACTTTCTGCAACGTTGATCGCATCGCAACAATGCGAAGCTTCCAAGAAGTTTCCAAAGCTTTCGGCACGCACTGTACCACGTCGGGCTTGCACGAACGATCATTTTTTTCACCAGCGACGTCCAACCTTTTCGCTCAGATTTATCACTAGAATTTGAGCGGGTGAATCCGATACTTTGCGATAACGCGAATACTCGATCAAACACGCTTACTTCTTATTCGTCAAAATCGAACAGGTGTGACGAAAAAAGTTGGTCGATCGCTGCAGGTGGTCGATAAAGCGACAGCTGATGGATTTTCTTGGTAAATATCGCAATTGCGACTCATAAGCCCACCCACTGGGTTTTTTTTACGTAATTTTTCTGCCGCTTAGCAATTTTTTAATTAATAAACTCCTTATTGATTATTGCTTTTATACAGAAGGAAAATACACGTGTTTTTCGGACGAAATTCTTCCTGTTTTGTTGTGATTGTTTAAATGTCAATCTCGGCTTACGTCATTTAGCTGCTAAACTGGTAATTTGATCATAATTACCATAATAATGCGGCGTTGGACGTCATCCGATGAATTTATATTACCTTAATTAATTTAATATACAAATTAGTTATATTTTGGCAAATTGTTTCAGAAGTGATTTATTACAATATTATCATATAATTTATTTGATCGATTATCTCAGATTAGGTATTCATATCTATACAATAATTCTAATTGAAGTAAGTTTCTATGATTTATGACTTTAATCTTCCATGTTTAAATAAAAATCAATATCTCGAGAAACAATGTTGCAGAAGAAAACATTAAAAGAAAAGAAAAATATCCTGAAATGATTTTATTTTTCTGTAATGTTAAAAGTTCACGGTCTTATCTACATTTGTCTTAATACATAAACTAAGTAGTCATAAATCTATTAAGTTACTACCATTGTTACTAGTTAATTGAGAGTACTATAATTATTTATGTATAGCGGTATTTTATTTTTACTGTTTTTCCGTTATCTATAAAGCATAGGTTTTTTCAATTGCCTATACTGAAAACTTACGGAGATAAAAATAAATTTACATTTTACAGTCTGGTGTTAGTTGTTACCCCTTTATAATAAAACTAATAACTAGTTTCGCACCCGTATAAGTATAAACGAAGAATATACTAAGTTACTATAATATATTTATTTATAAATTTATGAAATATGCAGTATATTATTATTATATACATATACTATTTATATGCATATAAATTTATTATATATATATATTACCAAGAAATTATTCATGATTTAGATTCAGTTTTTGAGTTGTCTTGAAAACTGAAGGATCGATTTCTCCATTGTTTCATAGTCGCCGTGCGGCATTTTGTTTTATCTCATTTTCTCGCGGTCATCGTCGCGTTTTCAGCCGCGACAAAGGGTTAAGTGGTATATCGGGTGTATGTACGTATACCGGTTCGTCCCGGGGACGACGGCGTCTCGCTGTCATACAAGTTGACATACAAGTTTTTTGTCGCCAGAGTCGTACATCACTAGGGTCGATCGGTATACGCGTCACGGACGTCGGTGTCGATTAACGATGTCAACTACAAATTTTTGCCCCCACCACTTTTTGCATTTTTCTTAATTGTATATATTTTGTATTTAATTATTAACAAAAAAAATATTGACGCATACCGCATCAACACAACCACTGCACCTTATTCGTTTTAAAATCGCATTCCTAGATCAAGAATACATTGTAAAATATTTTCACACAGCGAAAATTCTGAACATAAATGATTAAAGTTGAACGTTAAATTTCAATATATTTTTTGTTCGCGCAATAATCATGTCATATATATTTGTAATGGCTATTGAAACTTTATATTCTTGTGCTATTTCTCTAAACGTTATCAGTGAACCGATCTGGCTTCATTAAAAAATGGATCGCCCACTGCTTCAATAATGTCTGGCATCTGAAAAAATAGTGAGTTAACTGATCCTAATGGTTGGACGCTCATGATAAAAAGTCGCCGGCGAAATTTGTAAAGGGACAGATAAAATTGCTTGAATCTGATGCAAAAATCGAAACGTGTGTAGGATGCTTATGCGTTACTAAATGCACAGAGATCCGAACACAATAGAGTTGAAAAGTTTATCGTCATATAGAATATATTATAGATAGACATAAAATAGTCATTGTCTAGTGATTCCTGGAAAGTTCAGCTGTGAGTATACGATATTATATACACACAGTTTGATAGATAAACGTTTTTTTGCTGCTTTCATTGTTATGGAGACAGCACAATAGCAGAGTTTATTAATTTTTTTTTGTTTTTTTTTGTTTCAGGTGAGTCAACTCAATGTGTAATAAATATAAACTGAGCTTCTGTAAGTGACATTTATTTTTATCTTCTATAATGGATTAATCGGGGTTATACATATATTCATAAACATATAATTTGCACATCCACTGATAACCTAACGTTGAAAACAAAGACTTAATTACGAAAGTGACGAAAGCAATGATTGAGAATGTGTCGATTTTATCAGCATCAGCCAAAGTATTCAAAATCATTCTTCATAAATATATTTCAAACCATACCGAAAAATACTTGCTTGATCAGCAGCATAATTTTCGTGTATCAAGATCAGTAGCAGCGAATATGCTCTGTTTTTCTAATTTTGTGATGAAAAATCTCAGTAAAGATGTCATCTACGATTCTACACTGATATTTTATATATGCTTTTGATAAATTTTGTCATACTTTATTAATAATTGCACTTTTCAAATTCTTGTATTCCTTAAAATATCACTAAGGATTGTAAACTACTTCAATATGATGTTGCAAATCTATATGCGTGATCATCCGCTATTAGATTACCATTTAGCATTAAAAAATGATATATTCTAGAGCAAAAACACCATTTAAATTTGATAATATATACCAAAATGCTACATAGCATGTAAGCGATACCCGATTTGGCTGTCTTATTTCAATAGGAATATTGCTTCTCTTAGTATATATAACACATACAATAATAAAAATGTAATTGAAAAGCTCGAGGGCACCGTGTGCCTTGTATAATCACTTGCGTGGTACCCTTGAAAATGTTTCTTTGATCTGATTGCCAAATAATGCAACCTACTCACTTTTAATAGAATATGCTGGGATATGATTCCCTCGAATGTATTTAGAAAAGCACTTTTTCAAGCTGTTAGTAGCGAATATATACACAGTTCGTTTTTGTGCGCAACCAGCGTTTCTAAGTATTATTTGAACAGTAGTATTGCACA
This sequence comes from Plectrocnemia conspersa, assembly GCF_051122295.1. Lineage (NCBI taxonomy): Eukaryota > Metazoa > Arthropoda > Insecta > Trichoptera > Polycentropodidae > Plectrocnemia > Plectrocnemia conspersa. The sequence continues at coordinate 23,092,918 of NW_028277165.1, forward strand.
ACTCATTCGTCGGATGGTATTGATTTGTTCTCATCCAGGTACTCACAGTTGGTGGACGCATTGTGGTTAGGGATTGCAATACCGGTATTACAAAATAAAATATCTGTAGCGCCGAAAATATTGTTTTATTTTTTTAAAAACGATATCTCCATGGCTTAGAACTACGAAAACGACGAAGCCCATATTGCTTGAAAGCAAAAGCGTATAATAAAATGATCCTCATTGTAGGGGATTAACCAAGTAATTTTATCGGGGTAGTATATTTCGGCGCAAATTTTTAAAATTTAATTCAACGTGTTCTATATTTTTGTATATGCGCGATGTGTTAACCAAAAAGTGAATAGAACAGTACCTCGCAGTTCCCAATAATTCTGTTATGTAACAGAGGAATGATCGCGCCTTTTTTATGATAGGGATGGCTGGCGAAGTAAAAACAAAAGCAAGTATTTCATGCACTAAATTTGTACATTTTTATCTCCATTCAGACATATGCTTACCAAAATAATTTAAGGAATACGCTTCACTAAACATAGGTGTTAAATATTAGCAATAATTATATTTAAGTAAAAAACGTAATTGAAAACATTGCTCGAAATGTATGTTTTTTTAAAAAAAAATTTTTTATTGGAAAATAGTACAATGTATTTATTTTTCAGCTATCAACTAAATATATTTTGTAATAGAAAATGTAATTAAAATTTGTTGACTGGTGTTTTTTTTAAAATCAAACTTGATAAATATTTTATTTTTTAAAGTAAATAAATATGTTTTTTTTGTTGCAACATTTAAATATTATTGGTTTTTATTGCCTCACATTGAGAGCACACAACATACATATGTATAACAATAATTTTTCAAGAAAAAAATTCGCATGCGTTAGTCTAAATTGTCTGTAATTTAAAAGAGTATTTTTTATTGTGCATTGGTGTAAAGCTGTTATACCCTGCAGGTTTATTAGAATTAAAAGTACTTAGTTTAATATCAAAATCTGATTATAAAATAGTTTGTGTTATTAATTAAAATTGGAAGAATGGAATCCGCAAAGCAGCAAATAAAATTTTATTGAAAAAAATACAGTGATTGATTGAAATCTATATTATAAAATAGTTGGCTTGTACTCCGACCATGTGTTCGTTGATAATAGCTCTAGCGTATTTTATGCCACAACGGATTATTATGTTTAAAGCCTTACAGGTTTTATTGTTTAATTTTAATTGCGAAATCCTTCAATACAGCACGTGTCTATAAAACCTCTCACACACCTATCAATGAAGTACATACTCGTTATTCATCCAAAACATGAGGCAAAAAGCACGCGACTACTCCAAGTGCTCAAACAGAGTGAACCTCCTCCTCTGACGCGATGGGGATGTTACACTCTGTCTCTTGGAACGTTTCGATTTTAATAATGGCCCTTGAGTTATTGCCTCGCAAGAGAGCAGATTGCAAAAACCGGTTCTGGCGATGGCCGGGTTCATTCAATCGCGAATTGGACGAACGATTCGGCGCCGAGGCCGAAACGAGGGAGATTGTAGGGGGCCGAGGTAGTACATATACCCATCTACAACCATCCTCCTGGATGACCATTTGTAAAAAAAAGCCTTTCATTCGATGCGCTCGAAGCATACCCGGCTATAACGACGGCCGGCGTTGCGGAACTAATGTCGCCGACGTGTTCGTGAAGGATATTTCGCGAGATAAATTGGCAAAATTGTTCGAACATGACAGGCCGACAAAGCGAAAATGCAATTTGAAATTTCAGTCGATCGACTCGAAACACGGCTTCTCTGAATTCGGGCTTCGACGAAACACAGTATTTTCAAGCTATATCCATTGCTAAATTGCATTTCCATCTTAATAAACGCCTTTATCTATTTTTCTCAAGGAAATATATAGTTTCCATTTATCAATATATATATATACATACATAAATATATACTTTTAGTGCTATTTGGCAAACCGAATTTATAAATAGTAGGTAGATCTTATCAAAAAACAGACTTTTGACTTGAAAATCTGCAGTACTTTTAGAAGATCGAGGTCATTCCTTAGACATTTTTCGAAAATACTGCAGTTACTTAAATAAATTTGCAATGTACAAACGCATGGGTTAATGGAACCTCTCCCGCTGCCCATGCAGTGTGCTTTGCTCGTTCAATTTATAATTTAAAGGAACGTTAAAAAGTACATGTGAATATTATTCGAACGTTTCATAACAAATTTCATTCTTTGCTTTGATTTACGCGATACCTGAAATGTATCTACTACGTTGAGTGTAGTATGTATTACGTTTAATGTTGCACAGCAATAATTATATATTCGTAATCATTTTACTGTGTGTATGCACTAGAACTTTACTTAGCATGATTCTTCTCATCTGCAACCCTTCGAAACAATCTGTGCATAAATTATAGCGATATTGCTTTCCGAAAAGAAATTGTCATGCATAATGTACGTTTAGTAAATCAAAAATCAATCAATTGTCAAATCAACATTGTAGCGGTAGGTGCATTATCAATTAGCGCATATTCTAACCATGACGATTGCTCGCTCTTGTGCACCAGTGCCAAAATATAATTATTTTTATAGTGAAAAGAGTATCAATCGATATCTAGAGTGCAGCAGCGCTTGCGCTTTCCTCATATACGTGATTCATCCTAAATGAGATTACGTGATTCAGCTGAAAAGTGCTCGCTACGTAGAAATCTCAAAAGCGTCACGTTGGATGTTGTTATATGTCTCGAATCTCAATATCTCTCGGAGATGTATTTAATACAAGCACGAGCTTATATCTGATATTTATTTATTTTAATACACGGACAGATAAAAACCATAGAAAATATATTCACAGAAATAATTAGATTAAATTGTATACAATAATGAACATGCGTCCTCCAACTGCGAGTACCTAGATGAAAACAAATCATTATCTACTGTCTTGTATGCGGTATTTTTTTATTTTAATACATATAAGATATGTCTATCAGATATGTACGACCTAGCTCGATTTTAATCAATCGTCACGATATTCATCCGTGAGATTAGAAAAATCCAGGTAAACATAATCTGTGATTATCAATCGGAATGATAATTATATAATATTCACTAATTCCGATCTCCCGGATACGATAAAAAATTAAAAACACCAAAGTCCGTATAGGATTCGAACCCAGGTCTTTCAAGTCAATAGTCTGAGACTTATACCTGTGCTGGTAATATAATATATGTATTATATATGTTTCCGCAATCTCCGGATTGTGTATATTCCCCACAAGCAGCTTGAATAAGTCCTTTTCCAAGTAAACCCTAGGGAATCGTATCCCAGCACACTTTGTAGAATTTTTGTGTGAAATAAAAATGGACAATATATTCCCTCGTGTACAGTTATCTGATGAACTTTTTTTATACATTTTTTTATTAAAAGTGTGTCGATTACATTATTTGGCAACCTGACAAAAGAAACATGCTCGAGGGTACAAGTTTATACAAGGTACACAGTGCCCTTGAGCTCCTCAATTGATGCGCGTATGTTTTCTATAAGCTGATGAAATCTGTATTCCTCTTGAAATAAGGCGATTACCATTTCAATGCGAAGCGATCCATTTTATAATTTTAAGTTGTATTTTACTTCTTGAATATGTAATGGAATGGATATATGTATATGGTTTATAATTACATATCGATAGCTTAAGTTTAAAATTGCTACCTTCATAATTGTCAATACAGGAAAGATCGACGATTGTGTATAGTCAATTATGTATAGTAAATCAAGATATTTTAGATTTACCTGGTTCTTATAAATTTTCTGTATTTTCATCAGTTATTTCTATCATGTGTCTCATTTTTAAAGCAAAACGTTTCCGATTATTTTCTAAACCATTGATTATTGAACACAAACATCTGCTAATCGACTGAATCATTATTACGAGATTTGGTCGCCACCATTATGACTAATTGCTTGACATTGAAAGCGAATTCTCGGGACAAAGATCTCTCCTATTAATTTCCCTAGTCCACATAAGCCTTCCAACGGACTAGGATTTTCTATTTATTTATTTAGCTTCTCTATATTTTGATTTACGCATTAGTCATCTTGTCCTTTTCTGGGTTACCCACATGCTCTTCAAAAGGCTATATCAAGGCGAATGTTTGATGATCTCACCAATTTGCGTGGACAAGCAAATGATCACAATTTCTATTATAAATCGGTTGATGCATTCTGTATTATATTTAGGTTTATATGTAGTATATAATAATTTATTTGTACATAAAAATCTAAATTAATATTTGAATCTCAAGGTTCACGCGTATTTTATGTTTAAAAATGACTTCACAAGAACATATGTATATTATATATATGACATAACAATGTCGTTAGCTATGTTCTTTTTAATTTACAGAATATTTAAAATATCTAGCCGTTTATTAAATATGTATCATTTTAATTTGTCTATTTAACTATTTGCAAAATATTCGTTCATATATGTTCATAACAATTAATAACCGAAAAACAAAATAATGAAGAAAAAACACTTTGTAATTGCCGAAATTTTAAAAAATACCCATATTTCATGGTCAATATTGTGTGGCTGTGGACTTTTTCAATGGCTGTAATTTAATTTTAAATCATTATGAAATAAATGTAATATTTTTTTGCGGCATATTTTTCGACAGCTGTTGTAATTGAAGTTAGTACTGATTTAATGTTTGAAACACTTAATACTCTATTATATTATTTATAACATTAATTTATTTGTGTATGATTGTGTATTCACTATTCAGTCTGTATTTTTAAGAATATATTTCAATATTTTGTCGTTTACTATTTTATATTCGAATAGTTAAAAATAACGAATATTTGGAAACCCTAGTTTTATCCGTCTTCAATTACTGCTCCAGAGTTCTGGGTCAATATCTTCTTATATAATTAAATTTAACTTTTTTTATTCCGATTTATTTTTGGTCTAATTGAAATAATGCATTTTTATAATTTTGCTTGATTTAGTAGTAACCAAATTGTTTATAATATTTCTTGTAAGTAACTTTAAACGTAGGTTTACCGGAGAATTTGGAAACAATTTACTGATTTATTTATATAAATACATATGTATTTTGCAGTAGATACTTTTATGACATTTTTGTTATTTTCGGACGTTTGTAAAGAAATAAAACCTTGACACATTTGGCGTCTGCGGCACTATTTCTCATGACTTAAAATTATGTACAAGTAATTATTTTGAACAATGGTTCATATAAAAAGGTTAACTAATTTTTATCTATGTTTATTATTCACAGTAGGCCATAGTTGTTTATCACTGATCATAAGCGGAACAAAATATTCGTTATTTCATCTGCCGCTTTTCACACTCTGTAAAAATTATAATCTTTGTCTTTTTGATGTTTTACCTCCATAATAAACAACGCGCCTATTTCTTAGAGAATAATAAACATTTTGACACCAAAGAAGCGTTTGATATTTTCTGAAGTTGTAACTGTTTATTGAGTATTATAAAGTCTGTATAATGACGTTGTTTATTCACAAGACGTGTGAGAAGCTTTTAAGTAGTTTTGAAATACATAATGCTATCATAATTAGCTGATATTTATGTAGACTTTCGAAAAAGAAAAAACCTCTTTTCAAAATGTTTCGTAATGCAACTTTACCTTGTATTGTACATTCAGACCGCGATATTGCAATACTTTCGTTATTGTCTCAGAATTCTACAGAACCATTTTGAAACCAATGCAACGAATTGTACTGCAAATTATATAACTGTGCATTTCGGTTCCATTGCGGTTTTGATTTAATTTGTAATATTTTACGTTTAAATAAATTAATTTGACTAGTTATATTTACTTTGAACGATAATTGGTACCAAATTGATGAGGTTTATGTTCTATATTAATACATTTAATTATTCATTTCAATATTTCGGTCCGGTGAATATGGAGGCTGCTAAAAAACTTTCCAACCGAGTTTGCTGAATCAATCTATAATATATAATCACTCAATCGTGTTAAAAGTTTACTCACTTCTTCCATCACTGTTTCCCCTTGTTTTTTAACACTTTAAAATAATTAATTTCTTTGGAATCTCACCATACAAGAAGAACAGCATTTTAGGATGCAATCCGGATTTAGGGGTTGAAATTGCCTTTTCTATATTAGGTAGTCAGTGTTTTTCTCGATCACATTTCAGTAAAGGACCCACTTTTCGTTCCCAGTGATTTTGGAGAAATGTGTTGATCCTCATTGCTTTGCAGTAATCGGATAATTCACGGGGATCCCAAACCCAAATATTTAAAAAAATAATTAGGTAGTAGATCATTAAGTATCGACCTTGTTTGATAATTATTCGATGATTACTATTAGATATGCTAATGACTATTCATCCCCCAAGTTGTTGGAATCAGATTTAATTTTTTAAACCATCTTTGGCATTGTCTGACATAAATCGCACAAATATTTTTTTTGTGGCAGCTGTTTCTTTTCATATAAAATTCATACAATATGCAGCTCCGTAGAAATAAATTTGAAGGACAAATAAAAGGATCACGTAAAATAGTATTTTTTTTATATACATGTTTACTACTCAGGTATGCCGAATGGGTGGGGGGGGAGAGGGGACAAATTAATAGCTATCCTTACCGATATTGCTATGGACTTCTAATGTAAAAGGGCTAATCAAGGTATATTCAAAATGAATTTTGGTCAATTGGAGAGCGCAAAAACAATTATCAAATCGAAAGCAATAAAATCACGTCGGTGTCGTCGCAGTGGGAACGGCGACGGCACGATTTTATTGCTTTCGACGTGGATTTTTGACTTCTGAAAAGGGATAATTATTTTTAGCGCTCTCGTATTGAGCAAAATTCAGTTTAGATGTACTTTATTCGATTCTGGAATCGATCGTGGGAACGCTCATTACCGAGCGTTCCCACTGCAACGGCGCCAACACGAGTTTATTGCTTTTGACGTGAATTTTTGCCTTCTGAGAAGTGATAATTGTTGTTTGCGCTCTCCTATTGGGCAATATTCGGTTTAGATATACTTTATTTGGTTCTCACTCGTAATATTGCTAAACGCTTGATAATCGAGCGTTTTCACCGCGATGGCACGATTTTATTGCTTTTGACCTGGACTGGAAATTCACTATATGATAACACTAAGCAGCAAAGAAAACACGACTAATTATCAGATAAATATTATCAGTAGATATTTTTAATATTTTTTAATGCCTAATTAAAATATTTCGCATTAAATATGATTTCAGAAAATATGTCGCAACGGTGGCTAATTTTTATATTTATTTGTAGCATCGAAAGGGTTAACTTGTACCTATTATTATTTAAAAAAAATATATTACGATGTTAAAAAATATATAAAATGCCATTTTTGTCATGAGGCCCGGAATCATTGTTTTTCCAGGGCCTAGGTTCGCTCTCTGTCGCCTTGTCCGAAATTAATAATTTTCATAAACTATAGGACATACACATAACGACATTACTTCTGGGTACCCATAATTTATAATATATTATTATATTATACAGATATGAAACAACTACATATATTTAATAACTCACTACATTTACGTACATTTAATATTTTAATAAAATGCTTTTTTAATATTTTTTCAAAAAATATTAAAAAAGTTTTTTTGTATAAACTTTTCATAAAATCATTTATCTAATACAATACATTATCAAATAATTTCCACGAAGTAATTATTGTCTAATCTCAATCAACTACACCGCCTACCAATGGACGCATTATAGGATAGTGTCGGCGTATTCAGTCATTCGTACATCATCTTCTATCGGTTAGCTTTCCAGGAATGGAATTATTGCATGTTCCGTTTAATTATATGGTGTTTTGGCCACCGCCAACGGTTCGATGGCTGTTGATTATTATTCCCCGCCGAAACGTTTTCTCGGAAGCAACCACTACTGCCAACGCTGACTGAGCGTTCGATCTTTGAGATTAGGTTGAATATTCCGTTTCTGTGTTCTTCCCATGCATATTACACTTATGATTGATATAGCTGTATTTCTCCATGATGGATGGTCGCCTCTCATTTCTGATCCCACGCGTTATTATCGTCGGAAGTCTGATAATTTGAAAGCTAGTAATGAGCACGTATCGGTTGAGGGTTATTACGGAAAATCTCTAATTAGCACCCAAGCTTCGGAAAGAAAATATTGCTTTGGATAATAAAAAATGTATTGCTATTAGTTGGGACACATCGCAATTCAAGTATAAATATATACCATTCCCATTATATATTTTCTTAAGAGAAACATAATAAAATATGTAAGATAATAGTCAGTACTAAAACAAAATATTAAAAAAAAATTGTATTGAAGGACGCAAGAGAGATATAATTTTAATAATTATATTTTACTTATAGGTTTTGTTACCATTATTTTTAGTATCAATATTTTTAAACTACAGTAGTCATTATGTCATTAATTATATCAAATAGCGAATCTCTTATCCAATAAATTAGCGAATAATGCGAATTGTAACAATAATTTATTTAAATTGAACAATGATATTGATTTATTTGTATATGTACTTATACGCTGATTTTCACTATATCACTAGATATTATTTAAATTAAATTAAGACCATCGTGACCTAACAGGTTACCCCAATCCGTCACGATAGCTAAAAAATACAATACACAAAAAATATATATAAAATAATACCTAATTTAAAAATAGAAAAAAAATCATAAATATTAAAATTAAACGATACGAACCGGATCAGCTCCTCGTAGCTGACATTAATTATATGCCAGCGCGTATTAACCCTTTATGTGGTATGGCCGTACATGTACGGTGATCGATCTTTCACTGTTTTGAGGTAACAGAAAGTTATTTATTTATATATATAACTGAAGAAGTAATGAATATATTTATGTAATATTCTTTTAAATTTGATTTATAAAATAATATCAAAGAATTAAAGAGTACGAAATAAATGAACATAACAAAAAATATGTTATATTAATAAAAAAAATTCTCCTATTGGTCAAAATTCGGTTCAGCTAAGCTTCATTCGATTCCCACTTATTTAAGTCGTAATATTTTTATAAAAAGTATTAATATGAACGCCAGATAATCGAGCATTCATCTAGCTCCTTAATACGCTGGCATTGTACATTCATATATGTAATGTCAGATACGAGGAGCTGGTCCGATTCGTATCATTAAAATTAATATTTACGTTTTTTCCTTTTTTATTTTTTGTGTATTGTATTAATACAATGGATATATTTTTTACCATCGTGACGCTTCGTGGTAACTTGGTAGGTCAAGATGGTTATAATTTAATGTAAATAAATCACAGCATAACATTCATAGAACGAACAAAGCTTTTCAATGAAAAGTACTTTACGATGAATAAGGCAAACAGGTATTGAACAAAATTTTCTATAGAAAGAACTATAAATTAGATTTCTAAATATTCGGCAGAATACATACATAAAAATAGGCGAAGCACCGGATGAAAGAAGTAACTTTTCTTAAATATAGAAAAATAAAGAATTTTCTTAAATATATTTCGTAAAATTTGTTTTTAGAATCCGTTTACAAATGTGTAATTTAAAGTAAATTTTTGAAGCCTTGACATTAATACAAAACATTAAAACTGCAACTCTTTAAAATTCTACATATGTATTATGTATGTATTAATGTCGAAGCTGCTCTCCGAATAGTTTTCACTGTTTCCGTTTCTAGCAAGTTAAAATTATTTTAAATAAACTGTAGAAAATATTTTCATAATATCGTTTAAAATATTAATTATGATGATGTATTCAATGAAATGAAAGCCTTAAAGGTACAATTAAATTAATTATTTTTGCCTTTGAATTTAAATAAAATGTATACACAACACATATTTGTAAACAATTTATAATTTTTGGAAAAACCTTTCACATAGCAAATAAAAAGCTAGTCACGCCACTGATCATATACACCTACTGCTGATTTTTTCAATTAAAAAAGCACGTGGCTACAAGAATTGTGTGCTTACATCTCTAATGGCCTATAAATGTCATTCTTATTTCTCTGTACAATCGTTCCGCTAAACGCCATCAAAATCGCATTGTCATTCAATTTGAGCTTCTGCTTTTTTTGGACACGCGGCACGTGTCAGAATCGGGCCGAGGTCCTAGAATCGAACGCACTATGTTTGCAAATCGAACTGCCAAACTTTTTTTTGGGCTCTTGACCCGCGAGTGCTGTCAATTAGTATTCCGGCGAGATGGAAAAGAGTGTCATAATGGGATACGACACCTTAACTAACCAACTTGATTTACTTTGCCCGACACATTGAGGGCAAGCTGTGTCAAATGCTATATCTATATCATCATTATAAATTTGTGTTCCGCGTATCAGTAACAGAAATATGTTAATAGAATTTAAACAGGTCTAGGTATATAGGGTTGCGAGAAGAGAACCCGCGTCACGATCTTGCAAGTCACCCTGTTACACACCTATTGTCACGCCTCGTGAAGATCAGATAGGGAACTGGTTCGTCGCTCCATAATATATTACATTATAAATTATTTATGTATCATAAATTTGTTTCACTTTTATTTAATTATAAACGTAATGGCTCTGACTGCAGGTATTAAAAATAAATAAAATATTATGTTATTTTGTGTAAAATTAAAGAATGTAGTACAGTGTTAATTGTTTGTAATTAAAGGAAAAACTTACTTTGAAGAATAGTTATTCTAGAATTACAAAAGAACAGGTACAAAATTTTATTTTAAATATACAGGTTTGAAACGGTCGTTTAACGAGTGTGAGAATATGGCAATTTTGCGACCCGTATTTTTGATTTGTAATATGTTTATAGCACTTGCAGAAAGGTTTGAATAAATATTATGATTTTTTAGTTTATTCCTTCTATTGTCACGTAAGGTCTACACTGTAAATAAATCATAAATAGATTTATGGCGTTCTTAATTCGTAGAAAGTTTTGTTCTTACGGTTAATGCGTTAATTTCAATAAAGCTTTTAATGTACACTGATGGGTCACTGTGAATCCCACAATTTTATTAAAAAAATAATCAATAAATAATATTTACTGTACTTGAATGTTTATCTGTCGGACAAAATATATTGGAACCTTGAATTATTTTGCAGTTGAAGGAATAACTTGACATTATAATTTTATCGCTTTCGCCGGATATTCGCGAACAAAATGACAGTATGACATTTTCTGACCTCTTTAGAGAATCTAAATCACTTTGTAGAGAGAAAGAGTTCGCAACAGATCGATGCATTTAATCAAGCTTAAATCATCTGCATATTAAAAAATACTTGAATCTGTATCTGCTGTTTTTATGTCAATTATAAATATCGGGAATAGCAGAGGGCCCTAGGTTAGACCCTTGAGGTACCCCTGATGGTGAAATATTCTTTCGAAGGTCGGAATTTGTTAAATTTTGCTTCTAGAATTCATATATTATTTTAACAAAGCGTTTGGCTTTGATGACCGCCTTTAATCATAAAATCTTAAGTGATTCAGTGTGTTTCAGTGTTTAGGTCCTGAACTTTGTGCCTCTGCACCTATTTTCCTTGCCTAGTTATGAAATCGCAGGATTGCTAATATTAATAGCTTCTGAATTTTACTCGATTCATTCCCTATATGAATCATATTTAACACATTATTGATAACATATATTAGATAATGTCCTACAAAAAATAAACTGCGCTAAGATAAGCGATACTTTCACGGTTCATATTATCTCATGCTACGATATCGTTTATCATTTCTACGATAATTGATGATAAACCTTTGTCAATGAAAAATATCAATGCATATGTATGTATGTGTATACACTGTCAGATATAGAATACATTTGTATGCATATTTGGGACAGGTACGGGTTATTTTTATGGCATCGTTTTAATTTTACAGAGCTATAAAAATATAATAGAAACAAAATTGCCCGAATTAGGGGCGAGGCATTCTTTCAGGTCTATCCGGGAACCTGTTAAAGTAGAAATTCTCAGGAACGGTTTTATTAATCATAATTGGAACAATAAAATTCGCTCGGTCTAGGCGGAGGAGGAAAAAAAGAGCAATGGCTCGAGGAAAGGATAGAGTTACGAGTAGATAATAGAAAAAGATCTGAGCGGATGCGAACTGGATTCCTTCGGCTTACAATATGAATCAAAGATATTATGTTTCAGAATATCATAGAACAGTGATTGGAGAAAAAATGGTGGAGATGATAACAAGACTATGAAGTAGCATTCCAGCTCATATTAAAGTCGAGACTATTGAATTTTTAATTATGTAATATAATCAAATCAATACAACATGTGGTTCTCGAAACGCAATAAGCCTTGAAAAAGTAGATGATATACACATATTATTTTTAATTATGATTTCATTAATTTCCCTCGCAATATCAGTTAGTATTCGGTGCGCGTTTTCCTTTCCTTTTGATAGATTACTGTGTTATTTTTAGTATGTGTATATAGAAAAAAAACTGACACATCACGTCTGAAAGTGTTACCGACTCATCGAGCCCCACTTTACCGGCGATTGAGACGAAAATAAGAGTAAATTATAGATCGACGGCTCTTCCCCACAGAGATTGTTGCACAGTCACCGTCCAGGCCCTATTATGTAGCTCTGGTGCATATTTTTATTGCTCTAGTCAGATTTTTTGTAACGTCACACCTACTCGAAAAGTTCCGAGTATTTTCATTTTTACATCTCGTTTTAGAGAGGAATACTCATTAAATCGATACGTCTCAAACTTTATCTGTATTACTAAAAACTAATGAATGAAACACTACCGAATTATTTTGACAAATTTTAGATTAATTAAATAATATTATGTATGCAGATACAAGTACCTAAAACTATTTGCTTCGAAAACGAGAAATACTTGCGTCAATTAATGTAAAAGTCGATTTAAGAGATGATACTAATTGCAGCGTCATTTTGCTCAAAGTTGCTATTTTTTTATAGTTTATTTCTTAATTAATTTCTTCAACTTCGAATCCACGTGATTTTCATAAGTTAAATTATCCCCAAATTAGACAGCCTTATGCATTTTAAAACACTAAAACTGCATTAGAACATGGTTGTCTATGAAGTCCTTAAACACAGGTATCGTTCTTGATTGAAATATTTAAAGTTTAAATATGTTTATTCTCTTTGCTTTAACCTTCGAGTATCGAAACCTTTATTTTCTACTTAGCTTTGCCTTTACCATGACCTGGCCTACCGAGAAGCGGGGGGAGAGGGCCCAACATTATTATTTAAAGGGACAGATTGTAGTTTTTTGTCACGACTCCGTTTGTATTAAAATTTGTTTGCAAATAAATTATTGTTGACTATTGTTTTTTGAACGTTTTAAAAATATTAACATGAGAGAAAATATTCAAGAAATTAGTAACAGGTATTCGAGCTTAAAATTCAGATCCAATACCTAAGGAAAAAGCAAAGAAATAACAAAAACTAAACAACAGCACCAGCTGAATTATATAAATTCAATGTTTTTTTATAGATTGTATTATCAGTAATTTGACAACTGAATTTAATGCAGCAAAATAAATAAATAATACATTCAAAATCTAGAAAAAAAAAACAGTCTCGAATCTATCCCAAAAATATTTTTTAAAATATGTCGTTTCAGTAAAATCATATCAGAATACATTTTCACCAGTAGATATATATTTTTACCAGTGAAAGTATAATTTATATGGCTGGTGCTAGTACAATTATATGATTTCAACTTTTCTATATGTAGTAATATATATCATTATTTATTTACATCCGATGTATAAATGTTACAGTGAATGTGTATTTTTTGGTAAAGTTATATTTTTACTAGTAAAGTCCAAATACATTTTTTCCAGTAGATGTATATTTCTACTGGCGAAAATATAATTTAACTGATATGCTGCTTTAAAATGTCGATGAAGCTCAATTTGACAATTGCAAAACGTCCATTTGCTGTTCAAACCCAAACCTAACATAATTAAAGTTATACAACTAATTAGTTTTAGAACTTTTATCTCAGGGGAAAATAAGCGAAAGAATGATTACAGACATTGCATAAATAATTTGTCTGCATTTCGATATTACACTGTTTAAAAAATATGATAGCTATCCTTTCCGATATTACTATGGACTTATAATATAAGAGGGCTGATCAAAATATTTTTAAACCGAATTTTGGTCAATAGGAGAGCGCAAAAACAATTATCCCTTCTCAGAAGGCAAAAATTCACGTCAAAAGCAATAAAATCGTGTCGGCGCATTCGCAGTGGGAACGCTCGGTAACGAGCGTTCCCACTGCGACGGCGACGACACGATTTTATTGCTTTTGACGTGGATTTTTGACTTCTGAGAAGGGATAATTGTTATTGCGCTCTCCTATTGGTCAAAATTCAGTTTAGATGTGCTTTAATCGATGCTCACTCGTAAAATTGTTATTAAAAGTTTAATATAAACGCTTGATAATCAAGAATTTTCACTGCGATGGCACGATTTAATTGCTTTTGACTTGGACTGAAAATTCATTATGTGGCAACACTGAGCAGTATAGAAATCACGACTAATTATCAGGTGGCAAATTTTTATATTTATTTGTAGCATAGAAAGGGTTAAGTCGTACCTATTATTATTTATTTAAAAAATATATTACGATGTTAAAAAGTATATAAAATGCCATTTTTGTCATGAGGCCCGGAATCATTGTTTTCCCAGGACCCGGATTCGTTCTCGGCGGCCCTGATCACGACAATAAATAAGTCACAAGGATAGCGCTCTATGTGACGAGTTGAATGCTTCTATCGTGGCAGATCAAACCGATTCGATAAAAGATATTTGAATATAACTTAATATTTTACCAAAATCAAAATAGAATACAACCTGTCCTGGTTTATGCTGAACGTTAAATATGTCTTATTAGTCTTTTCGTTCAAAAATTTTGTTTCAAAATACTTTGTTGATTTTTCAGCGCGTGCGATGTTAGTGTTGTAGAAAAATGGTTAGTGGATTTAGATACACAATTGAATTAATTTGGCGTTACAATCATTCCTTGCATCGGATTGAAGCGGACGTAGAATTTAATTAAAATAATTGAGTGTTCCGTATCGACGGGGCGCCAATAAACAAGCAACACCTCGTTATCTGGACCCTATAGAATTTGAGGCCCCCATGCGGCGGCCAAATTCGGTTTATGCCCACTACACGTAATGACCGGGCCTGAGTTTTTCAATTATTCGATGTCGAGATTCGAACGTTTTTATTTTCAATTGTAAAAAAATATTATAATTGTACTCTAATTGACGCTCCAAAAACACTTATTTCAAGAAGAACTGATAATGCACCTTTTCCTATTAAATGAAGCAACTTCTTAAGACGTTACTTTTAAATTAATCTGTTAATAATGAACTACTTTCACCATTGTGTTATTTGGAAAAACTAAAATTGAAACTGAGTATTATTTTACTCGCTGATCTCGATCAGTGTGTCACGGCATGGAAATGACCGTTTCGATACACGTCAACTCTCAAGAGCGCATCTTTTTCTCATTCTTTGTCCCATCTAACTCCGTAGAAGGTCTAGTAGGGGGCAATCGTAGCGTACCGGTCGTTCCTTTTTCAGACCAATCCGCGTAACTCCACTTCTAGGAGCAAACGGTCCGAGGCGGTTGAGCGACCAAGACGTTTTTCCAGCTAAGCACCAGTCTGTCATGTGGCTCCAATTAGATCTCCCTCTGTGTGTAGACTGCAGCTGCCGAGATCTCCATTATTGCGTTACGGTTCGGATTCGATTCGCGGAACCCAGATCCCGGAGAATGAGTATATCTAAACATTTCCCTAGATATACATATATATGATGTTCGCAAGGAAGACGTCTTGTTTGCTTATGCAAGGCGAGCTTCTGCGAAAACGGGTTAAGATGAGACAAGGAGGCGAAATTTTAATCGGAAATAAGATACAACTTTTACATTCCAGTGCTTCTTTCTGGGTATCTTATAGCTATGAATGTTTTTGAAATAGACTACCTAAGCTAATTAAAATTGCTTTGCCTAGGTTGCATATGTTTATTTGTGAAAATATACTATTCGATATTAAACGAGTGGTATAAGTCGCTGATTATTGACCTGAAAGACCTGGGTACAAATTCTATCGTGTCCGGGGAGATTGGAATTAATGATTTTTATATAATTTTAAATCTGAACGATGATCACAATTTTTTCTTATTTATCTAATCTCATAATCATGATCAATTAAAATCGAGCTAGCTTATAGAAGTGTGAAAAGAGGGGATCGATCTTAAAATAATTGAAAATCTGTATTTATCGATGCCAGAAAATACAAGAATTTATTAAAAATTGAGGTGAAATTACGTCAAAATATAAAAGTGTTTTATTTACAAGCTTCTAATTTTTAAATGTCCTCGATATTGTTTTCTTTTAATTGAACCAAAAAATAGGGTCGCGCGCACGTGTTGAGTTAGAGGCTCGCCATTATGCACTTGCTGGGACGACAAAAAAATGCACCTATCCTAGAATTTACGCAATTATACCTTTCTAATTTTACAATACCCGTATTTTTTTTTAAAGTTAACAATTATAATTATCTATTATATATTAAAAAAACGTTTAAAAAATGCATCAAAGATGATAAAATAATCAAAATACGTATAAGAACCGCCATGTCAACTTTCAATTGGCCACAGCTGTATATACATACATAAATACCAAAACATTCATCTTCAATATTTTGTAATTTTTGCAACAATCTAATTTATTAAACATGTCTAATATTGCTGCATAATGACTTTTTTATATAATAATTTATGAACTGGAGGACTTAATAAACGCAATTGAGAGTCTTAAAGATTTATATTTGGTTCAACTTCCGAACATTATGTTTTGCGATTCGCTCTGTACTCTATAAGATAAATTAGGAAAGAGATAAGTGTTCCGAAAAGTGGCTCACTTGAGAAGCAAATACGTCTTAGTATTGATTAAATGTTATTTTGAAGCAGTGCTTCAACTGCCTATATAATTTTATAGTATACATATAATACATAGCCATAGACTGAGCTCGCTTAAAGTGATACACGATTCAATCTCGGAAAGTTTAACTTGTAAAACATTTTTATTGTTTCTACGACATTATATGATCAGTTCAGAAACTGACTTGCTACATTAATAATGAACTCTCTTATTTAATCAATTTTTATATACTGCAATCGGTAAGATGTTAACTACTTATGTTGAAAATCCGTTCCGCCGCAACAATCGATCAAAATTATGCAGCAACTGATGCGCAGGTGCACTGTCCACAATTGCATCTGACACGAAACATTGAAGCAAAACGTCAAATTATCGCAATTATTCGTTCCCCTTACAGCAGCAAATCGACGGAAGCTTTCATTCGAGTGTTCCGCTTCGAATTATCATGTTTTTCCCTCGAGTCGAGCTATGATTTTGCTAAAGCTCCGGTTCAATAACTACCACGCCACGATTGATGTCGTAAGAAATTATTATAACACCGGTTCAAGACTGCTGCTACTGCTGCTTTTTTTGAAAATACACGTATGTACAAGATGCCGGCAGATGCGAAAAAACACTTGTTACGGTTCTGCAGAAGCATGCGCTCTTTATAGGGGGGCGGCTTTGGTTCGGTTCTCCTCGTCGGCGCGGCTCAGAAGTAGAGAACCTTTCTGTGAGTAATTCTTGGCATTCTGAGATGAAATGCGACTGCTTTTCAATTGAGGGCGAAACCACATAAGAAATAATGTTGGTATCCAAGGTACATAGCTGCGGTGGCGATGCAACTGCATATAATATAATTTGATGCGATCTTTGTTGCATGTCCATAATTTTTTAAAGGCTTATTCTATTCTCAATTTTTTTCTAGAATGAAATAATTTGTACACTTGAGCAACACAGGTAGTCGCTTTTTTTTATCAATATATCCGAGTGACTAGTGCCGCTCTAAAATCCATATTTCGAAATGCGAGACAATGAGACGCTCCTTCTCAGCAAAAAATGCTTACGAAAATCATTTGTGAATAGAATGTTTGTGGCCGTGCTTACTATGACTGAATTCGCAGAATTCGTTCGTTGAACGAAACGAAATGTTGACAAGGCCCACCCTTTATTATCGTTTAACGCTTATCTCAAATTGTTATTAAGTTAAGATTTATTTGTATTTATTTATTTTTAGCGATTAATTTATTTCTAGTTATTTAATTTATATGCAAATTTGCACAAACCAAACCGATCTTTATGTATATCATATTTGTTACAAACATTTAGCTATTGTATATACAATAAATTCGACAAAATGATATATTTAAAATGTTCCATCAATTTAGCTGAATTAATTCAATCGCAGCTGATCTTAATTTTGGTGATTTAATTTATATGCAATTCCGAACAATACAAACGATGAAACGACTCTGGTCTATGTATTATATATACTACATTGAATTTGTTCCAAAAACTATATACAAGATATAGTAAGTTATTGAATATGAATTCGAATAAAATTATGTATTTAACCTCATTTTCTTTTTCACAAATTATTCAATTGAAAAATTTATCACATCGTGAAATGAAAGCATTGAGAATTGAAACGGTCGTTTTGCAGAAATTCAATATTACTTCGTAGAAATAAGCATTAACGAAAGTGCACTTTCGGTAAAACCTACGATAGGAATAGTTCATTCTTTATCTTTATGTATATTTTCTCAAATATTGTTACTATGTATGTACATAAAGAATTTTCGTATTTATTCATTTCGTGGGAATATGTAGTTAATTACGGTTAAGAATACATTATTCTACTTGAGAAAATGCGTATAATGTTTTAGCCAGCTGCTCTCAAACTTTTTATTTTCTGTTATGATCAAACATCGACATATGTATTCACGTAAATGAATCGTTTAACCTTTTCTGATAACTCTTTATACGAACGAAGCTATTGTCTATTGTTATAATTATAGAAAGGTAATGTATCAATATTTCCTATTGATAATCAATTGTACATTTCAATTTACAAATGTCATATCATGATTGTTTGTAATGGCTACCGTGTTTATATTTATCGATTCCATTTAAAATGCTTAAAAACAATATATTGCGATAAAAACAAGCAGAAATAATCGAAGATCAATAGCGAAAAACCTTGAGAGATTATAACAAACCCGGAAACGTTTCTGTGAATCAAATAAAACCTTGTAAATTATAACATCTCAGTTGAAAGCCAGATCCTATTGCTGTTCCTGTTCATTTTTTATTCCTCGCATACTTACTAAGCATTGAAATACATGACTGATTTTTACATTTAAGAACCTAAAACATCGACGACCGACCAAATGCATTGATATGCATAATCCGATACGTCCAACCCAGCGTGGCTTCCTTCGCTTGTCCGTAAATTATCCTTCAAAAAAATATCGATTTCAATCCTTTGAACGCAGGTGATAATTTCGTATGCCAATTAGACCCGCGTGGGAACTTACATGACCGCCGAATTCGAACGGAAGTTGAACGAACCATTTACAGATTTTTTTATTGCACTTACAGGTACAAAGATTCGCGCGCGTATCCGTGGGCCGGCGATGTGTCTTCGTTCATCCTGTACCCGGAGGCCGCAAATCAAACTGTCTACACCCAACTGGCCACCGAGTACGACAGCGGCAACTACACGTGCCTGCTCAAGAACGACACGCACCACATGCTGCACACGATCATACTCACTTCAGTCGGTGAGTACTCTAATTATCAGTTGGTAATGCGGTCTGAATGTTTTCAACACATTTCTTATGTGTTCAACTGCACCCGGCCAGAGCCACGCCTGAGTTTTTTTAATTCACACTTAGCCTGTACGTCTGTAACCTACATTGTACATTTCTAATTGTCAGTGGATATATAAAGTCTGTTTTTTTAGAGGTATGGAACTTTAAAATGAAATAAAACACTGGCAATGGCCATGGTATTGGCTTTATTGGAAAGATACTTTTATGCCAGTATTTAAATATGATTTCTAGAAGTCCAATTTTCGAGCAGCTGGGGCCGTATATCGGTAATAACGCGGCGAATGTTGGCTTCCAAGTCGTCCATCGTCTCTGGTTTATCTGCGTAGACTAGCGACTTCATATATCCCCATAGAAAAGAATCCAAAGGTGTTAAATCACACGACCTTGAAGGCCAATTCACAAGTCCATTAAGCGCTCATCGAATGTTGGAACCAAAGCTCTTCGCAAGAGGGCGCAAAAACAATTATCGCTTCTCAGAAGTCAAAAATTCACGTCAAAAGCAATAAAATCGTGTCGTCGCCGTCGCAATTTTCCCACTGCGATGACACGATTTTATTGCTTTTGACGTGGATTTCAAACTTTGAATTTGGCTAGAAAAATCCATGTCATTTAATGAAATAATATGAATCTTAACAAAATGGAAATATTAAAAAAACGACCACTGAATGGCCAACTTTTTCCCCCTCCCGGAAAAAGCTGAAATGACAAAAGTAGGCTGGGTTTTGAAGGACTTTTTCATTGATGAGTGCCTAAAAATAAGTAAAATCCTTTTGCATATTTTTATTACAAGAATCAAGTTTTTTAGTAACTTTGCGATTAATTTATATGAAAGATTATAGGTTAATTTATATTAATATTGAACCTAATATTTTAATCATTTACAGAGAAACCATCTCCGGAGCCTCGTGCTACATTCAGACCTACCGATAAATGGTCAGCGCTTGGATCTAGTATCAGACTCTATTGCGAAGCCTTCGTTGGTGAGTTTTATTGAATAAAATTATTAAATTAAATAATAAAATTAGGTGCAAAATAACCGATTATATTTTTTTCAGGCCGTATAAACCTTCCGGATGCTCATAGCGAAATATCTTGGAAGCGTATTTACCCCGAGGGCTCTAAGCATAGCACTCAACAAGTTCCACAACATCAGATTCAAAGGTTACCTATTTTTTTTTTAAATAAATGTATGAATATTTTTTTCTGATACTAAAAGTGATTGTTGCATTACAGAGAGTACCGAGACGATAGCCAAATAATCGGAGCTTATTTTAGCATCAATCACATCAGATCTGACGATTATGGGCAATACATGTGCTCCGTCACTAATGGTGACTCATTGATTGAAATGCCAGTGTGGCTCCATCATAAAGGTATTAAATGTTCTATCGATTGAGACCACGATTAAGTTGATAAATGCTGATCAAATTTACTTTTTCAGTGTCGAAAGTTATCACTCAAGATAACTCGATTCCGTGGAAAGATCTCACGTTCTTCACTATCATTTCAATTTTGATTATATTGACACTGAGTGCATTGTACATACGCTTTGGATCGCAAATGGTAGTAAGATGCAAAAGCATTGGAGTGATCGGATCTAAAAATGGTAATTATTATGATTAGAATGACTTTTAAAAATTAGAAATCAATATCAATCAGTGAAATAAATAAATAAATAAAAAAATGCTGTATTTATTGATAATAAATTAAATTTTCCTATTGAGGATAAATAAAAAAACTAAACAATTATTTGAAAAAACTAATGACAGATTATAAATTGTGTTATTTTATGTTACAGTCAATAAAGAATACGACGTACTAGTCCTTTCGTCTGATGTTGAAGCTTCGACGACAGAGGTGATGGTGACTATATTAAATGACAAATATGGCTTCAAATCGTCGACTTGCCTCCTATCCAAAGAATCTACTAATTGTAAGATTTATTTTATATTTATCACTGATCGGTTTCGGTTACAACACTTATTAACAATTTATTAATATAATAACTTTTGGTGAAGTGTATAATTAATATTAATATATTTTTAGGGTACAATGAAGCGATTCAATTATCGCGAATGAGCCACAGCATAATCGCCGTAATATCACCCGCTCATTATTCTCCGACACATTTAAAAGAAATCATTGCCAAATTGCACACACTCACACATGGTTCAAGGCCAATCATTGTATGTTTACAGGTAACGGCGTCGTAAATTTTTACAAATAGCATAAATCCGTATAATTCAAAATAATCATCAATGATCTTTCAGGAATTGCCTAAAATTCAAATCGAGCCCAAAGACGCCAACGGGGAGAACCTTCAAATTTTGATCAACAAGTCTAAATTGGTGCTGTGGCGGAATCTGCGAGACGAGAGTATATTCCTGGAACTCCAAAGACTGCTGCCGTTGCCGTGCAAGAAGGCCAAGAAAGTGGAATCGAATCTGAGAATCGATGCTAACTCTGAATGCGATCCTGCCGTCATGGTGTAAATCCCTATGACTTTAGAATGGATATTCAATTGAAAAGGAAACATGTTGATCACTGTGTTTAAAAGTAACGATGTGGTTTTAGATATTCGAATGCCTATTTGTATATACGTGATTGTTTAAAATAGGCCAATCTCAATTTGTGATTACGTTTACGTGAGGAAGAAAGGAGAGTGATTTTGTCGTGCGTCAGATATTGAACGCAATGATGATAATAAATTAGTCAGTATTTTAGTTATGTAGAAAATTGCGATTTTATTATAAAATATTCATTTTGGCTTACTTCTAAGTACTCGTTAAGAATGTACATAAATATAATTGTGATAAATATTTTTTCTACATATGTTAATCTAAGATGTGTATTAATAAAATTTGGTGATATCAAAGAATGTAATCGTGTTATATAAACGGTATAAAATAAAACAAATAATTATAAAAATGGTAATGAAATTATTTATTTTATAATAGTTTAAAATTAGCATGCATTTTCTTTTTTATATCGAAGGAGGCCATACAATAGCGCAATTTTGTTGTATAGTAGTGATAAAGTTTTGTTTTCTGTTTACTTTTCTCAAATTATTTTGAAAATTGTAATTGATAAAAATTGTACTGATTATGTTTTTTTTATTATTTATTTTTAGTTTTATGCTTAGGAATTATTGCCTAATTTTTTCAACATTTCTCATTTAATGGACGCGGACTAAAGATCGCACTTGAGTTATGCTGCTCTTCAGGCTATTATAAGAAGTTATCGACTTTTAGAAATGAATTTAGTTTTGTAAAAATAATTTCATTAACATTGAAATGTAATGTTAAGCATGTTTTTCATTTATATTTTTAAGATTATCGGTTCAATTCCGTCAACAAGCATTCCACTGTTGAGAAAAATGTGTAACTCTGTATATAGTCTATAAGATTTGGAACTGAAATTTTGTATTTGATGAGTAATAAACGTTAATCGGCAAATATTACTAAGGGTTTTATTAATATCTTATTAAAAAATAAGTATAACAATTATTTACCGATATTTAAAAAAATAGTTTATATTTTTTTTTATATTACAGTTATATTATTTGTAATAAATATTTAATTTAATGATAATAACTTTTATTTAAATGATAAGATCAGGTAAATTAATGTTAAAAATTATTAATAAAGGATTTTCATAATATGACTTCGTTTATTTTATTATATTTTTAATTTTCTTTAATAAAAAAGTAAACATTATTATTTATGCATAGTGCTGGCACTTTATATACATTTTGTATTTGCAATTGTTTCTGGGGTAGTTTTAATACCATTGTTTAATATTTTGCTCTATTACAAAAGTAACGTGGTACAAAACACGACAGTACATAAATCAAAACAGGTAGTGCAGCACTGTACATAGCCAAAGTAATACTTTTGTGACGGGTTTTGGCATCTAATAATCATAGTAAAAATTTAGCAAAATCCCAGTTAGAGATAAATTTAAGACCTTTAAAAAATGCTAATTTTAGTATTGTGATAAATATTATATACAAAGACATGTAGATATTTGTTAGTTAGCATGGCTCCATGCTCAAAAAACACTAGTTGTTACCCCCCCCCTCGCATGTTAGCCAATCGGGGTTTTTATGAATTAATTATATGAAATGAAAATTAATATAAAAAGCCAACAAATTAAATAGTCAGAATTTAAATCAACTATGTATCAGAATGAAAATCAAATCTCGGTCAGAATTTTTTGAACAGCACGGGAAGCACAGTGGGGAGTATCAACTAGTGGTTGTTGAGCGTTGCACCGGGTTAACTTACACGTACCAATATTTATTTATAAATAAATATAATGGGCATACATCTATAAAATATTAAAATACTAAATATAAATTATTTTCCAAATGAAGGGGACAATACAGAACATCGCTTTTAATAAATTCTTATACATGTTACAGACAAGTGTCAATTTCGACAATGCATACATTAACTAGGCAATCTATGCACTGTCAAATCACTATAGTTACAGTACACACTAAAGAATTTATGAACAATGTAACTAGTTATTATATGCTCTTACTGTTCAATGATTGTCAAAGTATTCAAAATATTCAACGTACACTGAAGTTGCCATTCTAAAAAAAACAAAAAACTTCAATAGAATATGCCAATTCTAGAGACATAAATATTAAAAAATCGTAATTATCTTTTTAATCACATGTATGTACATATAATTTTTTTTTAAATATCGTTTAAATTTAAAGCGTTGTGGTCTGGGTTGCATAGCAGCAGCAGGGGTAGGAAACCTCTACACTTACGAGGGTAGTATGAATGGTGACATTTTTATTTCCATGTTTGAGTCCATTTTAATGGATTCCTGCTAGAAATTATTTCCAAGCACACCACGTTACCATCCGATTCCAGCAAGAAGACGCTTCGTGCCATAACGTAACGGCTGGCTTGCGTTAAAGGATTTGACACTTTAGAATGGCCTACACAGTTACCAGACTTAAAATCTATAGAGCATTGACGGGAAAAAATTAAAAGGAAAAGTTGCCCAGCACAATTGCAAATCCAAAATTGAATTATATTTTTTTTACGAATTAATCCTATAAATACAAATATTTGAAAAATATCTATGGATTAAGACCAAGCTGACTATGGCAACACTATTGCATACGACAAACGTCAAAACAACCGATCATGAAGCTGGTGAAGTTAGGCTCTGTCATTTTACAAGACTTCACTAAGTTTCCCAATAGCATAGTCGAATCTCAGCACGGCGACTTTGCAATAATACTAGAAAAAGGAATAGAAGTAATCCATTTGCGACCCACTAAAATAGGTTATGTTTCTGAAAACTCGCCGCCTAAGTTCGAACAGACGTTCATGAATACGCCGAACGGTTGTCCTACGAGAAACGCAGGATATAATGAAAAACACGATAGGTATTTGAATCCAGATGACGTAGCCGAAGTCAGTTTAAATCCTTTGCTTGTACCCGAATCGCATTGGTTAATATCTCCTTCGCCCAATGTCACAAAAGTAGATTGGGGACCGCCTGGATTGCTTCAAGGTCAAGTTTCTCCCTTGGCTGTATTGACGAATATGGGATATGTTTCTGTTTATGAACGTACAGACAGATTAACAAGTCTTGTTGATATACCTCAATGTATTTATGACGATTTAGTACTTAAAAAACACTTACATACATTAAACGATAGTGAAAATTATATGAAAAAATTGAGAGAAAATTGCGACGCCTTACAGTCAACCGGAATAGGGTGGTGCGATCGAGTTTCAAAGAAAGAAACGTATGAAACTTATTTCGTCACGGCCCAAAAAAACGGTCAAATCTACATATGGAACATGATGTCAGCCAAGACTTACGAAACAGACGTGCAGTTCGTTTTGAAGCATACTTTCAATTGTAACATACGCCACGTTAACATGATACATTGGATTAGTTTAAATGGAACTAGATCCATATTAGTTTTGTGTAACGACCAAGGCTTAGTTGAAGCATTTCAACTAGAGATTATAGCAAATGAGTTTAAAATATTGAAACAGAACAAGATTTGGTCCGAAGAGGATAAAATGGACGTTAATGTGATAAAGTCGTTCCTCTGGGAGTCGGAATTTTTGTGTTTGGTATTCACCAAAAAGTCGTTCATCATCTCTGTGATAATAGACGATCAATTGAACGTCAAGTACAAGTGTTTCGAAAATTTAGGCAATATTCAGATAACGGGCCTTAAAATGACACAGCAAAATGAGTTCGCAATTTCAACTTTAACTGGTCAAATGTTCAAATTGAATCTTACACCGAATAAGTTCAAAAAAGTGATTAAGTACGAACAAATTGAATTTGATTATGATTTTGCTCACTGGGCTCTTTATGGATTGGGTACTTCTAGTAATAATGCTTTTAATTTGTTACTAGTATCCCCCTGTAGAGCTGTAGATAAAGTATGCGGAAAAACGGTATCAAAATTAGTGTTTTGTTATAACGACAGCAGAAATCACATAGAAGAATTGAAAATGAACAGAACGATGCTACTCACGGATTATTGGGACAGTTTAGATTTGGCCAAAATCATTTCTTTTAAGAATAAATATGCTAAAGAAGATTGGCCTACAGAATTATTTGATAACATGACTTCGTATGAAATGAAACTTTGCATGTGGTCGCAATATACAATCCAAGAGATCAACAACAAAAAGGCTACTCTGAATGAAGACATGCTGAAAGTCATTCTTTACGAACATGTCAAAAAAATGCTGGGCTATTACGTTAATCTCCCAATTGATTATCTGTTGAGCGAATTTCAATTGAAGACGATAATGTTGTACATGAAGTACATAGACAATTACGACGGTGAAATCAATCGGAAGTTTCCGAGCGATTTGATGATCAAAGCCATAGATTTATTCGAGGTCAAGCTCTGCAAGGTTAATTCTTTCTGCGAATGGTGCCAAGAAGAAATAAAGACGATTTGGTGCTCACAAAAACATCCAAGACAGTGGTGTTGCGTTACTTTGCAGAATATTCCAAACTCAAAATGTTTGTTCTGTCCGAATTGTGGACATTTAGCGCATCCTGATTTGTTGATGGAATCTCCTCTGTGTACGTTTTGCGATATTCACTTTCAAAGATATTATCATACAATTGATAAAGAAATGTAAAAGGATTAAAAATAAAAATTATTTATTTGTTTTAATAATAGTTTTATTTAATTACCTCAGCTTATGTAAAATTAGGTAATATCAAACTATATTCTGGCAGCTTTTACTACTTTAAAATCTAAAAATATGTATTTTATTTATTTCTCAGTGCCTTTTCTTCCTAGAGAAAATCTTCAAAAGACCAGTATTGCTAGTTGGTAATAGTGAGGGATTGTTACCCACTAAAACTCCTCATCTCCTATCACCTCTCTGGGAAAAACTTTCACAGAATGATTTAGAGAGGCAGCTTCTTGGGCTATGTTTTGGCTGCTCTTAAGACCTTTGTTCAGGTTTTAAGGTCCCTCTTCTGGTTCGCTCGCCCCGTTTCTTAGCAGAACTCACGCACAATACGAATTGACCCCAAGCTGACCACGAATCTGCATCTTTCAGCATGGATGGGATCATGCCCTTTGGCTATATATGTTCTTCACTAAGAGCTTCTCTCTTCTGTCCATGCTGGGCAGTTGAAGAGCGTGTGGGCGGCGTTGTCGGGTTCGTCTTACCTATTCTATGTAGGTAAGTTCTGAAGCAACCGTGTCCAGTGAGTGCTGTGTGAAGTGGTAATTCAACTCGCCATGTTTTCTTTGACTCCAAGTCTCAAGGTTCACGATGAGTCTTCGCATCCACCGCCTTTTGGTGGAGGTGTCCCACTGCATGCGCCACTTTGTAATGATCGGCTTTCTGGCTTCTTCCTTGATTCGCCCTCTATATACTTCTTGTCTCTCGATAGGCGGAATTTCGGATACAGCCAAGGTAGCATCCTCTGAAACTGTGCAGTATGCCGAGGCGACTCTCAACGCATTTCGCTGTTGAACTCGAGCCAACATGAGCCTCGTCCTTTCCATCGTAAAGTAGACGGCCTCTGTTTTATGGACAATTAGTTGAAGTCCTGCGCCGTCCATTCACCTCTTTACTCTTCGCATGGTTTCTTACCCGGCCAAGCGCAGAAACGTGTTGCTTATTCTCATCACGACAATGGTAATGTCGTCGGCGAAGGCGACTAAAGTTGCTTCTTCAGGCATGGGCGTTCTCAGCAGCCCGTCGTACATGACGTTCCATAGAGCCGGTCCTAGTACGAACCCCTGAGGTACGCCTACTGTGACGCTGCGCTGCGAGCTCACACCCATGTATTGGTACTCCAGGACCCTGTCGGAGAAGTAACTTTCAATCATATGAGTGAGGTATGCTGGGGTGCCAATTTTCATAACTGTTTCGAGAGTGGAGCGCCTTCGTGTCGTGTTGAATGCATTGCACACGTCCAGCTTAATGACGACTGCATTTTGGCTTGTTTTGATGCTCATTTGCGACGCATTGTGTATGATTTCGACGACTTTTTTTGTGGCGTCGAAGGTGGAGCGTCCAGGGTGGAAGCCAAACTGCTGCGGTGACAGTCCTATCTCCTCATTCTCGAGACTATAACTATATTATGAATCTTAATGTAATCGAAATATTAAAAAGACTGGTCAACTTTTGCCCCCCCCCCCAAAAATTTTAAAGCGACAATTTTAAAGACTGCCCCAGGCGGCACATAGCCTAGCTATGCCACTGGCTATATACCTATCTCTACTGACACCCGTCAAATTGACGGGTTTGGTAAATAGCCCTATTGAATTTGTTCCATTAGTGAATTTATTACATTTGAAAGAACATAATCATAGTGTAACAACTTGTATGATGCAATGAGGTGTCATTGGTGTGAAGAAATTTTTTGTTTCAAACTAAAATTCGAAGGACTATTTAACATTAGGTGTATTATGATTTATGGGATAATCAAGTTTATGAGCATTCTAAAGGGAACGACTGGTATATAAAAAGGTCTCTTTGAGTATTTATTTTATTACGGCTCGAACTTGGTGGCACTCTGATAACATTGACCTGACGGTGGCACATTCTCCTGGTATACTTTGCCGGATAAACAACAGCCGGTGCTGCCTCTTTCACCGATTACTTTCATATTCTAAATGTAAGCTAAACTATAACTCAATAAAATGCTACTGCAGCGGCTCAATCTGTATCTAATTGCCACCAGTAGCCGAAAGTGCAAGTAAATAAACCTATCTTCAGTAATAGAGTAGTGGTTTTTGTGAGAAGACGTGATCGGTTTTAAATTTTAGTAATATGTACGAATATTTGAAAAGAAAAATCCATTTATTGTAAGATTTTTTTTCAAATAAAATGATTTTATAATATTTATTTTTATTTACAATCATTTTAATTTTATCTTCACCCATCTTGAAGCATAATATATTTGGGATTATTGAAAACAAAATTCTAATATCAATGAAGAAGATTCTGATACAAGTTCTGAGGTGAAAGTGAATACGAGTTTGAGATTCCCGAATCCGTTGAAAACGGAAAAAAAGTTTTGGGTCGTTAATCGAAGAGCCGTATAGTGAGGTATGGGTGTACTGTGAAATAAAAATAAGTATTTAATAACATATTTTTAATTTATTAAACATTATTTATTTTTTTACAATAAACAGTATTGAATCATATATTACAACATAATTTATGTACCAATTATTATCACAAATATATAATTTTGATTTATTGACCATTTAAAAATAATTTTTATAACTATTGAATTGTTTAAATATCAATTAAGATAAATATTTCATTCATTTAATACAATAATACCTTGGTAAAAAGGAAATACAGCTTTAAAGTTAACAAAATTAAATTTTAGTTAATTATTATCATTATAATATAAATATCAATTCGAATAAGCTTCGAAAAACATGTATAAAAAAATATTTGCAAAGGACATTATTATTGAAGTATCAATTACAGGCACATTGTTTATAGAATTTATAAGAATATTTTATATAAAGTATTATTTATAATATAAAAGCTCAGATATATATTTAGCTAATAAATGGGACGGTTTTTCACATTTAACAATTTGTCACATTTAATATGAAACATAATTATGATTTATATTCTAATTACAATCATTATGCACTTATTTTATATAAATATAATTATATACATATATATATGTACTAATATATAATAGTTCGATATTACGTTACATAATTACATAATGTATACATTTGTATAAAATTAAAAAGATTCAACATATATTTTTTGTACATCTTGATTACAAAATAAATCAAGGCATTGAATGCCTATAAATCCCAGTTTAAAATAAAAAAACTAGTAAATAATACAAATACACTAGCAAAATAATCACACAATCGATTGCTTCAACAATAATATTTAATACTTGAACAATATTAAAAACAATTTAAAAATAAAAAAGCTATCACAAAAATGTTTATTATAATTATTCTTTTTCACTGTGTATTTTTTCATAAGACTGTTGTGCTATTCTAAGTAAAGCTTCAGACATACTCTTGCCAGTTTGTTGCACCATACCCTTGAAAATTCCGTCTTCCTTCAACAGCAACA
This sequence comes from Plectrocnemia conspersa, assembly GCF_051122295.1. Classification (NCBI taxonomy): domain Eukaryota; kingdom Metazoa; phylum Arthropoda; class Insecta; order Trichoptera; family Polycentropodidae; genus Plectrocnemia; species Plectrocnemia conspersa. The sequence goes on from NW_028277165.1 coordinate 23,123,343, forward strand.
TATACGGATGATCGAATTCAATTAAAGTTCCAGCGTCCATGACTAAAACTTTATCCGAATCCATCACAGTGTGAAGACGATGGGCTATTGTAAGAACAGTGCAGTTGGCAAATTTCTTTCGTATCGTAGTTTGAATCAATGCATCAGTCCTTTAATTAAAATAAACGTATATTAATATAAAATGTCTATCATATGTACAATTTTATTAGAATAATCTATTACTGTGGATCAACATTGGCAGTGGCTTCGTCTAATACTAGTATTTTGTTACGGCGTACAATGGCACGGGCGAGGCAAATCAACTGTCTTTGACCTACACTGAAGTTAGTTCCGCCTTCTGACATCTTTGAATTGAGACCTCCGGCTAGGTCCATGATGGCTTCTTTTAATTCAACCTAAAATTTGAAATAATAAATGCTGCATAAGTCTTGAACCAGATTTTAAGGAATATTAATGTTTACCTCTTCTAGAGCCTTCCAAAGAACCTCATCGCTAAATTCATCGAATGGATCCAAATTTTTTCTCATCGTGCCAGAGAAAAGCACTGGCTCTTGAGGAATTATAGAAATCTTCCTACGGAGTTCATGGAGTCCCAATTTGGACGTATCAATACCGTCAATATCAATTAAACCGTCAACGTAAGCTAATCTAAAAGTTTTTAAAATTTCATAATTAACCAGATCAACGAGAAAGAAGCAATAAATACAAAGCAATACCTAAATAAGGCACTAATGATTGAGGTTTTTCCGGCACCAGTTCGTCCCACAATTCCAAGTTTGTCACGAGGCTCCAATCGGAAGCTCAAATTGCGAAGCACGTTAGAGCCTTCTGGGCTGTATCGTAAGTATACATCTTTCATTTCTAAAGCTCCTTCTTCGGGCCACGTTGGACGGGGGCGTTTATCTGGTGGACTCTCGAGGGGTGGCTCCTTTTCGATGTCTGTATATTCAACGACTCTGAAATTTTAAAAGAATTTTTACTATGCACTTCTTTCGCTCACTACGGGGGGTGGGGATCCCGCTCATCTGGCCGTAAAAAGCTGGGTGCCCGCCCATAAGGGTTGGACTTGTAGGGCCCAAGTACTGGTAACGGCAGTGGTGTACGTAACGGATACCAAAATAGCTATACACCTATGCACTTCTTTATCAGTGTTAAAAAAAAAACAAATACTTCCTTTACACAGATAAAAAAGCTACAATTTTTTATCTCTCGAAATCTCATATGGTATATAAACCCACATAAAGGGACTTCAAATCTCAATTATTATTAACTATATTTCTTAGTATAGCAAAGAAATATGCACACATCTTAAAATTATAGCTTACTACAAATAATATATATGTACAGTAGACTCCCCAATAACACGATAAATTGAGGATGTGCTATTTGAATCCCCGTTATTTTATATGTGAGCGAGCCAAAGGGAGGATATCTCATCACACGTGCCTGATTCGTACGTACATATTGCAAAAAATTGTGTAAGTATTTTCTAGTCCCCCAACTACACGCACCCAATTTACCGTGTTATTGGGGGGTCTACTGTATATGAGATTATTGCTTTTATGTAATATAATACATACCTCTCAACGCTAGTCATTTGATTTTCAAGTTCAGTGCTTTGTCGCATTCCCCATTGGAACATTCCCGTTAAACCAATTGCTTGAGTTATGGCCAAACCAACGTTACCACCAAGTACATCTACGTAAATATAAAATTTTAAAAATGCACATTTAAAAATATGTACATATGACAGTTAATTTTACTTACCGCTATCCATTATTAGAAAACTGAGAGTGACGAGTGCAATGTATATGACGCACACGACATCCAGCCAAAATCCAAAAGCTCTAGATGTAGCTATGAACATGTAGAAGGCCGAGCTGTGCAAATCTTGATGAGAGTCAAACTCTCTCTCCAGATCTTTTTGAGCTTCGAAAGCTCTGATTGTGATCATACCTTGCAGTGAAGCGTTCAGATGAGAAAACACAGGACTACGAGCTGTAAGATCAGATATTATTGTACTTGATTAGTCATGTTTAATAATAAAGAGTGAGAATCAATCTATACGACGTGAAGCTGATTTAATGATAGCGTCGAAAGGATATCATAAAATATAATATCGACAATAATAATATTATGTTTCATTACTTCTTATAAATATAAAATTTGTCACACAATAAAAAGGAGTTAAGATATTTGATAAGTGAGTTAAATGAGACTGTGCAAAGTATTGTGGTGTAGTGTAGTCAGTAACAGCCAGTTTTATTAAATAGTAAAATGTATTTTGTAACAAGATTAATAATAATTAAGTTAATAATTCACGTGAACTTTATTTGATAAGGTCGTTTCTAGAATCAATAAAACTGTGGAAAAGAATTTTTAGTTTCTTAATGAGAAAAGAGAGATAAATGAGTTAACTTCTTTAGAGTCTGAAAAAACTTCTATCTCGTTGAAAATAATATATAGCCCTTATTAATTTCACTGCGGAAGACATCTATATGAGTCATCGATAATCGCAGGTATGGTTATGGAGTTACATTAAAAAATGTATTAATTTATTAAGAAATATGAAATGTAAAAATACAAATTAACTTACTCACTCCCTCGAGTCGTTTCACGTTCCTGGATGTCGATAGGTAATATATTCTCAATAGATAGAATATGAAGGCAGCGCCAAGAGTTGGTAGTAGAAGCCAAAAATTAACGATTGCGACGACGGTGACAATACCGATGAGGGTCAATCCGATCTTTTGAAAAGTAAAAAAGTTTGACATTGAATTTCCACTGTGTTCTATCAAATGAACTTCACTAATGTTATTATGCAGTCTTTAGATATGTCAGGAATTACAAATGTTTGATGATATCTACTATTTTAGATTCATAGATTCTAACCTAATTAATCCTAAATATATATTTGATTTTAATACTTGTAGAACGTCAATGGCGGCACTTGGTAAAACTTCGTCAATCGAGCCCATATCTTTTGAAAATCTGTTCAATATGCGACCGGACGGATTAGTGTGGAAGAATCGCATTGATGCTCGCGTAATGGAATGGAACATGTTGTTGTGCAAGTTTGTCGAAGCTCGCATAGCGAGGTAGAAGAACACAAAGGAGCGTACGAGTGTCATAAATATCAACATTATGATGATTGCTACAATAAAAATAAATCACATAAAATTATGAACTATAAAAATAATATATCTAGATATTCACCTGTATAAATATATATAAAATCGGCTCTAGTTAAATAAAAATTGCCATTGTCTAAAATTGGATCAGTTAGATCACGGAATCCGATTTCAATGGAATTGACAGGAGCGTCTCCTGTGTTGGTGCTATTTTTTGCGAAGAGTTCTTCAATGTTTACCCTGTTGAAATAAATATGTTTAATTAACTTTTATTGTACTCAGTGGGAGGAACAAATAGATTTATTACTTTTGTGAAATGAGTGACGATGCAATTACAATAACAATCCTAATAAACCATTATTTATATACATACAGAAGGTTTTTAAGTTAACGTCAAATGCTATCTAAGACTCATTATTGATATCTCTCGACTTCAGCAGAAAAAAATATTAAAGTAGTTAGTTAGAAACATTTAATTATTACAATTAACTTTGCAGACAACTTTGAAATTAGTCACCAAGTTGAAGTGAAGTTAAGGCCACTAAATAAATATGTTTGAATATATCACTCTGCACTTTTACTCGTAAATATATTTAAAAAAAAATATGGTGTACCAGTATGTAGTCCAGTAATCGCTTCCAGAAGCTAATAGTTGACTCACAATCGACAGCAAAAACATGCTTGCTAATAAGAACCATGGTCCTGTAGCTTTAGCATATGATTTATAAACATGACTGCCCACGGAACCTTTACTACGCTGTTCCTCTTCACCGTCTTGCTGTTCCAATGCGGGATTTTCTTCCGCTGAATCTGACTGTAAATTAATCAAATCATTATTTATATACGATAAAAAAATATCTAAATTAAGCAAATAGAAAATATCCCATTTACATATATAAATAAAATAACAAAAAGTATCGAGGTTTTAATCTATATACAGAAGACCCCCCAATAACACGGTAAATTGGGGATGTGCTATTTGGGTACCTGTTAGTTTATGTGTGAGCAAGCCAAAGGGAAGATATCTCATCACACATGCGTGATTAGTATGTATGTATTACACAAAATTGTATGAGTATTTTCTAGTCACCCAAATAGCGTGTTCTTAATTTACCGTGTTTATGTACATATGTATGTATACTATTATATATAGTTATTTACATGTATATAAAAAAATAATTACGTTACTAAATATTTTACGCTCTTTAATTGATCTAAATATTTTTTCACAGATAAACTTTAGGACCCTGCTTAACACATATGTACACATTCACTTCCCAAATGTATATTATATTGAGTGCCATCTATTATAAATTTTGCTCAGTTGTATCATGAGGAAATTAAAATCACACCACCCCACTTCCCATCTCACCATTTTTTCCAAGACTAAATTTAGCAATCAGCAATTTTTAGTGCCTGTGCAAAACTAAGGCACCTATCATTAATCAAACGCGTTTTTAAAAATTGAAAGAACCTTTTTTCCGTTGATTAGAATATTTGACATTGAGAAAGGTTAGATTTGTGTACTTTTCCTGAAGAATCGTCTTTCGAACTATGTATGTAAATAATGAAAATGTTTCTCTTTAACTAGTCACAGGTATGTATGGCTATAAAGTGATAAAGAAGGGCAACAAATTAAATGGTGAGAATTTAAATCAACTTTGGGTCAGAAAAAAAATATTATAACATTTATAAATATAAATATAAATGGGCAAAAAAATATTTATTTAAGAAATATCTTATAAAATATTTTGCTCGCACCTTAACTATTGCACAAGTTAGGAGCGAACGAGCGAGCGTTGGTTCTCAACAGTGAACACCCCATGAATAACTTTTAACGAATCTATTCAATTGTATGTAAGACGCGAAGGTAAAGGCGACGAACGAAGCGGGAATAACGACAGAACGGCAGCGGACGTCATTTCAGCTTTTTCCGTGCCATCGCAATGGAAACGCCCGGTTATCTAGCGTTCATATTAAGATTTTTTATAACAATATTGTGACTTAAATAAATGAAAATCGAATGAAGCCTATCTAAACCGAATTTTGACCAAAAAGAAGGCGTAAAAAACAATTATCCCTTCTCAGAAATCCAAAATCCACGTCAAAAGCAATAAAATCGTGCCGCCGCCAGTACGATTTTAATCAACTATGGAGCAATATGTGAGTGTCTTAGGCATAGGCTCAGTAAAGAGTGAAATTGGTAGATATATAACATTAAATATAGTAATAGACTGGAGAATCATTCTAACCAGCTAGCTGTAAGACTTGCAAAACCTAGGAACCATATTAGAATATTGAAACATACACAGCAAATGGATCTTGAAAAGTATCACACCAGTTTTGATAGCTAGTTGAATACGGGAAATAGTTAGTGAGCTTCTACTCGAGTCAATTCAGTTTAACATAAAGTATGCTTATTGTTTTCGCTAGAAACAGATTGTAGATTAAGAGAAAAAAAATAATATAAATTCTGACCACATACGTATTTTAACCCGAAAAATACGAGCCATAAAGAAGTCTATATTAAATACACTTACAGAATGAGTACTGCTAAAGCTACTCTTGTGTCGGCGCAATTCTCGATTGCTCGTCGTTCCGTCCTCCATATCGATTCCGTCAATTACTGTAGTCTTCTCCTCTTCAGTCTTCAACAGTTCGGCAAAATCAAGACCGGAGGCTTGCAGCGAATCAAAAGTACCCTCAGCGGCAACAACACCATTTTTCAATATAAATATCTGTTGAATTAGATTAAGTCATATTATTGAATAATTTATTATTTTAAAAAATTATAATGGAATACAAACTCACATAATCAACTTTATCCAAGTATTGCAATTGGTGAGTTATTAAAATTCTGGTTTTTCCCCGCAAGTATGATGATATGCAGTTATCAAAGAGTGAACGTCCCACGTGAGCATCCACGGCCGATAAAGGATCGTCTAGTAAATAAATATCCATTTTGCGATACACGGCACGAGCCAAATTGATCCTAGCCCTTTGTCCTAATATAAAAATAATCAAAATACAATCGAGCGTTAGCCGATTAAATGCAATGGAATACCTACCACCGCTAAGACTGACTCCTCTTTCTCCGACTATGGTCTTGTCTCCGCGAGGGAATAGAGAGAAGTCTTTGTCCAATTCGCATTTTCGAACTACCATATTGTAACGGGTTCTTTCCATTGGAGCTCCGAATAAAATGTTCTGTCTAATTGTACCTGTCGAATGAAATTATTATAGTAATCTTCGATTGATAACAATATATTTTTGATCAATTACCAACGAAAAGCCAGGGTTCTTGAGAAGCGTATGACATACTTCCATTAACTTCGACTGTTCCCTTTTCGATCGGCAGTTCTTTGAGTATCACATTCAAAAGCGAACTCTTACCAGCTCCTACGGGTCCAATTACTGCTATTAAACTATAAAATAAAATATATCATGTAATGAAAAATAAATTTTTATTATTATATAAAATTAAAATCTATTGTATATACCTTCCAGGTTTGATCTTCATAGTTAAATCGGTCAACGTATTATCGGTTTGATCTAGTGTCCATTTTGCGCATACGTTACTTAATGAAACTACAAAATCTTTTGAAGGATTCGCACTCCTTACTCTCATCGCCATATCGTCTAAGATCTCTTTATTTTCTTCTTCATCTAAATGTCGATATACAGCTCTCTCGTTGATGCCGTCTGTATTAGTTTCCTTCTTTGCATTGTTAACGTTAATGTCCAAGCTGTTCTTGGACTTTCCGTTTTGATCAGTCTTATTGGTATCTTCTGAATTTGTTACGTTGCTAGAAGCTGGCAATGGTTTTACGGTTTCTTCGTATAGCAAAAATTTCTCTATACGACCGATCGAAATGCCAGCTTCGGCTATTTGTGCTATGCCTAAAAATGTTTTGATTCAGTATCAAAGAATAAAGATTGATGCACAAATAAATGTATATATCTCTTTATGTGCCGTAGCATTTTTTTAATTATACTTTGTTATATGTACACACCTGAAGGGAAGAAGATAGTCATTGATTGTCTCAATAAATTATAATACGATGTTATAATGAAGACCTTCTCAGCCGATATGGAATTGCCGAGCAATACGTAAGCTAAAATGCTCGTAAACAGTGACACTCTCGTGACGAACATGATGAACGATACAAGAACACCGCGAATGTATGACATACGACGGATTTCTTTGATTTCTCGTCTGAAATAAAGATACAAGAATAAAAATGATCAAAACAAGGCAGACGGTCTGCAGTAATAGAGCGAATATTCTCAATAAAAAATCATACTTTCTCGCCATGTGTACCATATGAGCAAAAGGATCTTCCCACGTGTACATTTTGATCACTTGTATTCCGCTTATGATCTCGTTCATTAGCCTAACACGTTCGTCTGTGCGCAAAGCAGTTTTTAAACGTAATATTGACGTTCTGTTGCCAAGCCATGCTTAAATATGAAATAAATTATAGTCCACACAATGTATGCTTATATATTATTTTTTAAATACTAACCTTGGAACGGTATAAATAATAACATAAATGCTACTCCAATCACAGCCGATTCTCCAATTTCTAGCCACATTAGGTAAGTCATTATGACAGTGCTGAGCGGGCCGACCCATAAGTAATGCAAAAATATAATGGCGACATCGAAACGGTTGACGTCGTTTGATAGCAAATTTACGACTTGACCTACAGTCGTCTCTCCTAGAGCGGTTCTCGATAGTCTCAAAGACTGAAAAATTTCAAATAATGCAATCATTAGAAATGAATAAAATATACCAGTGCATATGAAATGTCGGATTTTAGAACAATAATTAGCATTCTAATTAACATAAATTTTTGGTCTTATTGCAAAGTCCTAGCGTTTTAAGTTTGAGTGTATTGACGTATTTATCTCCTAAAATTAGAATTTGGTTCTGTTAATCTTAAATTGTATGACCTAAATGAGATTAACAAAAAGTCGAAGATAAGAAAGACTATATTTAAGACATATCTCGGAAAGTCTGACTCTGCCAACTGATAATGCTAAAAATCTGACACACATATACACACAATATGTTTTTATTATCTAATAAAATACCTTTCTGTAAATGAGAGAGCAACTGGCAACTCGAAACTTCATACCCATGTGTATGATACCCAACATGTACGGATGTACGATGAATATGCTTAACGCTGAACATAATATTACTAAGCCGGCGTTCAAATAAGCGTCTCCTTTGTCCTTATTTTCGTTTCCAGGACTATAATATTTGACTAAACGACCTAAAAATAGTGGTTGAATTATCCTGCAATTTTAAAATGATCATTATTAATTGCTTAGCATATAAAATCATATTTATGTAAATGTGTATACCTAATACAGCACTCCATGAGGAATAACAATACCCCGTAAAAAGCGCATTTGAAGCCATACGCTCTAATAATAACACGTAATAAGCTAGGTTTCTTCTTTTTTAACTCGTCATTCCATAATCTCTCGAAATTATTACCTAATGTACCTGTTGTTGACAGAGAACAAATCCTATATTTAGTCATAGTGTATATGAAAGTAAGATGTGTTATTTTGTATGATATTACTTGATGTGTGCTCTTTTAGTGGTTCGTAAAGATCTGCTACATCCAGATCTTTCTTGAAACCTTTGTAAAAAAATGATGAAGTCCATCTGGAAAAAATAAGATTTTTTAGATACATAAAATTGCATGTTTTATCTATTATCATATGATTTTTTTTAATATATATGCACATATATATTTATATTCTATATTTAATTATATATGTATAATACATTCTCGCATATCAATACAAAAAATTGCAGTGTGGTAAAAATATTATTTATATTACTTTACAATGACCAAGCAAGACCCGTTATCAATTTTTGCATTTTATTTGTTTTTCAAATCCTTGATACTGCCCGCAAACTATTTTTAAATCTTGCTGAAATTTAACAGCTCGTCCGATATTTGAATCAGTATTTTAAACCATATTTTCTAATTAACTGGCCAATTGTAGAATTTTAGCAATATTTTCGAGGTGAATTTATTTGGTTTGTCAGAATTATCAATAACACTGATCTTCAAGATACGATTTATTGGTTTCAGTTACCATCAAAGCTGTAGAGTTATTTAAAATTTTACCGACTCCAAATTTATCTTATGGTCTGAATCCGACTACAACTTTAACAATTTTAATAAGATTATTTTTTGCCAGGATATAATTGATATCAATAAAAATAATGTTGACGATTTTCAAAATATAATAAAAAGAAAATTATAAAAAGGAATCTGTTAATTTTAACGACTCCGACTCCACAGCTCTGATTACTGTAGGATTTAATTCTTCGTACATTTCTTAGTCAACGAACAACTCGCCACTGTCGGCGAAATCTAAGTTATCAAATCCTTCTCCCAATGCAGTTATTAAATTTAAAATATTATAATGTTCTTCATCTATTATTGGAATTAATTGGTAAGGATAGGTTCTTGAACCGATCCTTATCACATGTAACTGCATCTCGTATGGTTAAAGGTCGAATACATACGATTTATGTATATAAATATACCAGGCGCATACGGTGAACGTAGAACGAAGGGAATGCATCTCACAGTATGCGCCTGATATATACATATGTATATATTAACCATTTCAACGCTACAGAAAAATATAATTCTGAAATTATATTTTATGGGAAATATTACAATTAGGCATTTAAAAATTATTAATGTACCGACCACACACAAATACCCACGTTTAAAAGGGTCTTTTTCTCAAAACTAGTGTTAATTTACTGTGACCAAAATGATCATCCAGCAACAAGGAAACAAGACAATAGCGTAAAGGATTTGGACCACACAGCCCTCGTTACGATCACATAAGTAACACGAGTTTTGTTCTTACTGTAAATATTTTAAGTGTAGTATCTTAATTGTTTTTAAAATAAACATATCACTATATTTGCAGGATCGTCATTTGGGAAAGGGAGTAGATGGGGGTATTTGCGCCTCCCCTCCTTTAATTTGTCCAGAAATGTGCATGGTATTCAATAAAATAATATGAATCTTAATGAAATCGAAATATTAAAAAAACGACAACTGACTGGCGAACTTTTGACCCCCATGAATAAAGCTAAAATGTCGTTCCTGATTCTAAATCAGAAATTATTGGGTTATCCCTCAAAGAAAATCTAAAAAACAGTCTCGAAACACAGCATTTCAGAGTCATTATGGAATACATTTTCACTGGTAAATATATATTGTTATCAGTGAAAATATAATTTATCTGTCAAGTGCTAGTAAAATTATATGATTTCAACTTTTTCATATGTACATTTACATACTTTTCATTATATATTTATGTATATGTGGTGTATTACAGTGAAGGTGTATTTTTCAGTTATATTTTCGCTAGTGAAGTTCAAATACATTTTCACCAGTAGATATATACATATATTGCTACTAGCGAAAATATAATTGCAGCTTGAAAATATAATAGTTTATTTATATGCTGCTCTATGAAACTCAATTTGACAGTTGCGAAACGTCCATTTGTTATTCAAACCCAAACCTAACCAATTATAAGTTTAGAAGTTTAATTAGGTTAAGTTCAAAATACAAATTTAGCCAACTGATCTCTCAAGGGATAAAAAGCGTAAGATGTATGTAGACAAAAAAATTGAATTTGAGGAAACATTGTAATTATATAATAAAAAAATAGTAGAAAAATAGGTATATTATTTAGGATAAGAAATATGTTAAGTATAAATACAAAAAAAATAATCTTCAATAGTTTGAATTATATTGCTCCTACTTTGTGCAACAATATTATATATGCTTAATAAATTAGATAAAACAGTGTTGCATAGTATTTAATAAAAAATAAAGATGTATATAGATTTAATACTAGAAATATAGATAATTTAGGAATAGTTAAGTATAAGAAAATGAGTACGGCCAAGTGAAAATTGTACAGAGTGTATACAAGTCGAATTTTGGTCAATAGGAGTGCGCAAAAACAATTATCACTTCTTAGAAGTCAAAAATTCACATCAAAAGCAATAAAATCGTGTCTGTGCAGTAATAGTGGGAACGCTCGGTAACGAGCGTTAGGTAAAATTTGGCAACACTGATGCACAAAGTTTGTATGGAAGCGTCATGAAGAAAATGAAAACCAATATATAAAATTTTTTAAATATTTTTTTTATCTTTTCTCCAGAGATGGCACTATATTTCCTTCAATTATTTTTTCAATATGACCTCTATAAATCTCATAAAACGCTCGTAAAACGGTTGACGTCAGTAGACGTCCATAATGCATACATTTTTTTCTTGACCGCATTAAAGTGAAACGCGTAAATCGAGGTAAAAAATCAGAAAAGTTTCTTGAGATACCTTTATAAGAAGATATTTGGTTATTATACTTTCTTGCATCCCAGTGTCTTTTTGCGCGGAACGTTGTTTGTCACTAAGAATTTCTTCAAACTACTGAATGGTTCTGTTGACAATCAAACTATTCTTGAAGAATTTGTTTTACAATCAGGAACGTCTTTGAGAACAACGAACGTGTCCTCTTTTGATGCATATTAGAGCCAGGACGTCCGTACTAGCCAACTCTCACATGGCTGTCTCCGTCTGGTTCCTTAATACGCTGTCAGTTACGAGGAGCTGATCCAGTTTGAATCATTTAATTTTAATATTTTTTTATTATTATATATTTTTAGTGTTTGTATACAAATAACACAAACTTGTTGGGTTACGATGATCTTAATTTAGTTTAAATAAATAAATGTATAATATATGGTAAGAAACCGTACTAATTGAACATGTCTGATATTGATTCTAGACGTCACATACAGGTGTTATATATCTATATTTTGTTTATAAACCATGAATAGTGCATATCATCGATTACCATCTAAATATTATTAAATTATAAGCTGATATTATGCATAACAATAAAATTAAAAAACTTACGCGAAAGTCAACGCCGACAGAGGATTGCAATTCTCGCGTGGACTAGTTTTTCTTGCCTCCTTCTTTTTTTCAACATTTTCCATCGCAGCCTGAAACAAAGAATCTCATTTTTAGCCTATCACCATTTGTCTTCTCGCACATATCTTCCCAATTCATATAGATTGAAATGAGTTACTGAGTTAAATAACTCAATCGACATTGTAACATAACCAATTGAACCAAACATCTGCAAACGAAACGCATGACAAGATCATCCGACAAAACATTGTTGTTGACACGCAACAAAAATATAATTACACCATTTAGATTATAATGACGAAATAAAAAAATGTCAACAATACAGATAATGATAACCGGCGCCTAGGTATTTCTAATGTTGACTAGATAAATAAGATAAATCTGCGCCAAATTCTATCTAGCACACCGTAATCACTTTTTAACAAAAATAATACAATAAGTCTTGAGTAATCAACTTAACTATGTTATAAATATTTAGCGGTTAAATAAATAACAAAACAAAAATGGACACTGGATTGTCAAAAGTAAATGCAGATATATACAAATTCAATTTAAACGGAGGATTGGCTTACATTGATTACTGTTATCAATTACTTTATAAACATATTCTAATGACAACGCGATTTATTGTTAATTTGTCCGACAATAACAAGCATGGTAAAAATTAGTTAATCAGCATCTAATTAAAATTAAAAACGAAACATGATATAGTGCGCATCATTATAATCGTATAATATTAATTTTAATGAATACTCTCGTGGTAAAAAAAGGATTAAGCAAACTTTAAACATATGTATTTTTAGTACATAAATATTTAGGATTACATACGAATTATATTTTCCATGGTTTTAATTTACACAATTTTATGTATTCCTTGATATATTCAAGTTTTATTATAGTATAAATATAGTTTTGTGACCTCTGAAAGATCGTTAAAATTCACTGAAATGGGTTTAATAAATTGGGACGTGTTCTGAATATTTTAAAGCTCTAATTAAATCATTGATAAGCACCGCGTAATAAAATACGCGTATATACATTTTATGGTAGAAAATAAATAAAAAACATAATTTAAACATCATTAAAAAAACGATTACATATTTTATTATATTGTAGTTTATTTACACTCCACATGTCAAACATGCGTTATATAGCGTTGAGTAAATATATATTATATGCGGCCCGCGAGAGAACTAGGATTAAAATTTAGAGCTAAATTTAGAGCTAAAATTTGCATTTTGATAAACTTTTGGTCAGTGTTGAAAACTGATAATATAAATGAATGATTAGTATTTATATTTAATGGTTTGATTATCAGTTTATTTTTTTATTTAATTATTTTTAAAGAAGCTTATGAATATTTTTGCAAATGATGTTTATTTTGATTGCTTCTATCAAATTTTAACAATTATTTTATTAAGAAATGTGGGTTAAGTTTCTTTTATGTTATAACGTCATATATTTCAAATAAAAATGTTTAAAACGGTGCAGTCAGTCAGGACGTATAAAATTTAAACTATGTGAGAGATAAGTGCGTGCGGAACGCGTGTAACGCACGCCATTATCTCGCACTCGCTCTCGTCACATAACACGCGAGCGAGCGAAAGGGAAAGTATCTCACCGTACGCGCCTGGTGTATAGTCCATCCAAGAAGTAATTTTTTACTTTTTTGTAATCAACAAAACAATTCCTGTAATATTCTATTAGTATTTTTATTGAATAATATATTAAATCTATTATATCAACATGGAAAGTGATTATAAAACTGCTATCATGTTTTTGAGTTAAATATGTATGTATATAAATAAACAAAATAAGTAAAAAAGTGATATTTTTCCTTTTCCTAACAATTTAAATTATAAAAGGAAAAATTAATTGAGCGTGTAATTTCACATGGTCACACTATTATATTTCTCACCAATACTGTGTCGATGAGCGTCCACATCTTAGATCAAGTGTACATATGTATTTTATTTTATTAGTTTTAGTGCAGAATTATAACCATAGTTAAAAACACTGTCATATCTATACCGCGTAAAAATGTAGTATTTACTAAATACAAATTGCCTATAAAAATATGTTGTTTCGATATAATGGAGTAGAAAATTATAGTATAAAATAACGGGTACTTGTTAATTAACACGGTGCAACGCTCAAAAACCACCAGTTGTTATACTTTAGCGCATGCGCGCCTGCAGTTATAAAATTTGACAGTTGCGAAACGTCCATTTGCTGTTCAAACATAAACCTAACCTAAATGAATATAATGGTTGATTTGTTTAAGTAAGATTTGGGTTTGAACAGCCCGGAAAATGCAGAGGTGATTCATTTCCATTCCATATTATAAATTCATTATCACTCACTGCAGACACACATGCGCACAGCAGTGAGTCACGGGTTGCGTTGCGCCGTGCTAATTATCAAATACCAAATGACGAATATTGGAAATATAACGATATAAGCTGTTTTTATACTTAAGTATTTTAAAACGACATATGTATATTAAATGTTGACAACAATGTTAAATGCGATGCGCTAAGTCTAGTATTTTCATCTGCTTAATATCAACAGAGATAGCATAACTATATTATGTGCTTTTATACCGGCAATGGGACAAATATACAAATATTTGCTAATGTAATATTTATATGGATTTAATTTATGTTGATTATGTATATGTGATTTTTATAGTACTTGATAAATGATAATCCACTTAACTATATCTCTAATTGTATCTTCTATTATATTATTAAACACATTATAACTCGTGTGTTTACATAGCTATCACGACTGCACCCTTCTAGTATCGATTTTCACTATACACAGAGATATACCTAAGTATTAATCAGCTAATTGTATTGTAGTATAATATATTTTTAAAATATTGTAATCAATGTGTGTAGGTGAATCATACGAATTGTGAAATATTTTTTAAACATAAATATAAAAATAGTATAATATAACAGTATACTATAATCGACGATATACTGATAACACGAAAACTTCCGGTATTCTAAATGTATTATAATATCTTGATACCTAAAACCTTGTATTAGAATAATCATAATATAACTGTTGAAATGATAGGCGTTACCCCAAAACGTTCCAGCGTAACATAATTGAGGACGAAAATAAAAATTAATTAAGAACGCCATTAGCTAAATCCTTAAAATATATACACTTATTCACATATTTACGCGGTAGAGAAATAACATTTTTTTAAACGTATTTGGTTCACAAATGAACTACATCAGGAACCACTCCCACTGCCCATGAAGTGAGTCATGAGATGCTTTATCGCTGAAAATGTTGATCGTACTTTATGAGTTAAAGTAACGTTAAAAAGTAAATACTATTCAATGGTTTTGTTAAAAAAATCGTTCTATGGCTCGATTTATCCATTTTCGACCTACGCGATATTTTCTGGAACGCATGTACCGCGTAAATCGAAGTATGCGTGAAATTTGTTCTATGAAGTCTTGAAGAAATTAGGATCAGAATATAAAACTACATTTTCATCATCTGGTAATAAATAACGCATGTCGTGCTTTTAAAACTGAGACTTTGGAACAAACTCTGCTAATAAGAATTGCAAATATTGATATCATCCTTAACATTATATTGTTTTTGTAAGCTGCAGCAGTAATAAAATGTTTAAAAAGACAGTTTTTTAGATATGGGGTTGTAATTTATTTTTTTATTTGAATTGAATTAAGACCATAGTAGGTTACCCCAATGCGTCACCATGGTCGAAAACAGTGATTGTATTATTACAATACACAAAAATATAAAATAATACACAAAAAATAAAATATCAAAATTAAATGATACTAAGATAACTGGACCAGCTCTTCGTAGCTAACATTAAACAGGTCAATGTGTAATGCCAGCGTATTAAGGAGCCGGATGGCCACAGTCATAGGCGAGTCGGCAAGTGCGGACATCCTAGCCCCAACGACTATAAAAAAAAGACGCGATCGTGATTTTCGAAGACGTTTTAGAACCCAAAACTGGAATTCCTCAAGTATAGCTGGATTGTCGACAGCACCCTTCAGTAATTTGGCGCTGGGATATAAGAACGGATAATAACCAAATGTCCTTTTGTAAAGGTATCTTAAAAATCTGTTTTGAATCTTTGAATAACCGAGTTAAATCATCCGAGCAACTGAGGTTCGACAATTTTTTTAATAATAATCCATGACAAACTTTGTCGAAGGCCTTCTCAAAATCTGTATATCGACGTTTACTTGAATTCACTGCGACTTGTCTATAGTTTATACACAATTTGTCACCCTTTTTATGAATAGGGGTGACTTTTGTGCATTTCCATAGATCAAGAAATGACGATGTCTTGAGAATTAGATCAAAAATACGTTTTATAATATGATTTTTGTTTAGAAGTTTAAGAAACACCGATCTAGGACACAATATTTGTTATTTGCTAGTAGCGCATTTAAGAGTACCAACAAAATGCAACGAAAAACCGCAAATTATATAGGAAAAATTCCGCAAAACTGCACAAAACAATTACACATTACAATGTAAACAGCGGTGTGTATTGTAATAATACGATTAATTAAATGATCCCATACTTATGTTTTTTTAGTATGCTCATGAGATGTCAATTGATTTTTATTTACACAGATAAGTGTAAAACTAATTATACATTCTTGATCTTCAAACATTTATAGATGAAGAACATGTTTAGTGACATATACATTGTATTGATTTTGACATTTTAAAATAATTTAAAACCATAATACAAAGTTTTATGATGGGAATAATGATTGAAATGTTAAGCAATATGTTTTGAAATGCATACTATTTGTAGATTATATATTTTGATAAAACCAAAGTAGGAAACATAGATAACCTAATTCAAAAAATATAGGTCGGTTGCATAACCAAAAACACTAGCTTCTGATTAGTGTTTTTATATGTTTAATACGACTTCTTGTGGGGTAAATCTGCATTTCAATACCGCACAATGTTAAAATACCAGTCTTATACAATAGATGCTCTTCTTGTCTACGTTTCTGTATTTATGTCAAGTAACCATATAACTATGATATGTTCAATATTGATTCTAAAAGTCACACGTTTCCATTATACGGAAGGTTAAAAGAAGCAAGTGTTTTCAAAGCAAAATTACTTCTAGCTGACTTCATAGCCGTTAAAAATCACTCTCGTGAGAATGGAGGAAACAATGGCATTAATGAGTTGTGTACTGAATTCAGTTACCAGAACAGAGCATACATTACTATTTATGAGCCGAGTATTTTTTTTGTCAATATTCTGAAATATATGTTTTTATTTTTTCACTCTTTTCCATACCTACATTTTAATTAGCAGAGAAAATATATTTATTTCATTATATTAAATAATTGTATTTAAATAAAAAAAATCATGAAAAATTGTGGTTGAGATACGGTAAATATATAAATTGCATAGAAATGCGTTAAACCACTTCCATGACATTTTTTTTTAAATTAATTGATATTATTTATTACACATATTCATGACTTAGTTACATCATTAAATTCAGTCCCAACACAAAGGGCAATATAATATAGCCGGCGAATAATTTGTTTGTACTTGCCCACTCGCCTTTAAATCAAAATTACTAAAATATTCGAAGCGAAATTAAATTCACGAACTGCAGTTAAATTTAAAATACAGCTGGAGCAACATCATTGAAATTGAATCGTCGATTACAACACTACGACCGTGACTTTACATAGACCTAACAATGAATACAGCTTCCGCCATTCAATTATAATGTTAAATCGTAAAAACCTCGCAACGAAAATCATTAAATACTATTAACATGTCACCAACAAGGTTTAGGTAATGAAAACGCTTACGTTACAGGTTGTAAATATAATTATTTATTAACAACTCACAGTTTTGTGGAAAAACAGTGAAAACTAATCTAAATACAATATGCCAACTGAAGTACCACTTTAATACTAGTTTATCTTAGCTACTGTAACTAGACTATATGCAAGATTTTATCAATATTGATTAGATACCACAATTCTGGCATGCGTTACAGTAGTGCTATTTTCAGATTGAGTTATTTGTAAAAATAAGCCAAATAATTGGAGACAAAATAATGTTTATTATTTGCGTATAATCTTTTTTATCATTGAAAATAGTGTATATAAAAGGTTTAGTATACATTTTTATATGTTTCATTATTTACTCTTAATAAGCAATTATATTGAGTTGTGACGTTATTCTATTTCAAATTAAAGGTTTTCCGAAATGCAAACCAAGTGGGACGAAGCCTAAATGCCATGACCGAATTTCTTTACAATGTAATGAGGTCAACGATGTACTACCATAAAAGACAACATAAGAAGAATACACATGACAATCTAATCGATATGAGTTGTACAAATATTTTATCTATTTTTAACTGTGCAGTGTATAATAAATATGTTATAATTTGAACACTTTTATTATGGTATATAAATACATTCTAATATTTATTTAAGTTAAATCAATACTAGTAAAAGTTGCACCATATTTTTTAATATCCGATAAATATACTTATTTAGAAATGATTGATTAACTTTTAAGATTAGTTGAGTTTTCATTGAAATTAGTTATCTAAGCATTCTAGGATTAGTTTGTTTATTTTGATTTAAGTCAGACGGTACTTAATTTATCGATTGCGATTTGGAAAGAAAAAGCAATAAACAGATTAGCGATTATTCATCTCTAGTACATTTTCTATTTTTATCTTTATTTTTTTTATTACTGAATAATCTGACTGTTTTCACAATGCATCCCGATGGCTATTATATAAACAATAATAAACTTTTTTATTAAAGAAACAGTTATGAGAACCATCGCAAATGGTGAGATGGATGGCTCGTGCAAGAGAAGCGTACTCAAGCGCTGACGTCCTGGCTGCAACGGCAAGAACAAGGAATGCGATCGCGACTCTTTGGAGCACTATAAAGCTCGCAGCCGAAAGTCACCGATAATTGACGGGTTGTGAACACAGCTCTTTAACAACTTTTAACTAGCTAAAACACTATAGGATAAAAATACGGATACGACCCATACTTGTAGATATTGCAGATATATTTTTAATTTATTTTCAATAACAATGAGTATATCGCTTCACTCGGATTCCAGACAATGGAACCGATAAATTATGGCGCGAATCGTCAATAAATTATTTAAGTGACACGCGCTCCGCATAACGGAGCCGAGCATCATCGACACCGTATCGCAAACTTTGGCGATATGCATAGAACATCTCCGTCCCTGCTCCAACGTCTCTCCTAAGTCATCGTCGGATATATTTTTGATTAAAACACATTTGATCTGGAAAATGTGATAAGTGTGACACAGCGACTCCATGAATCTCTGTAAAGAGAGGAATCCGAATGTGTGCCAATGCTCTGAAACACTATCAGGTCATCAGCATATAATACATATTCCGAGTAATTAATTACCGCATTTATGTAAGAGCAGAGGATCCAGATTGGATCCCTGTAGTACCCTACAATGAGCAAAATACTTGATTGCCATAGCTATTACAGATTTAAATTAGCGGGATAGAACTAAATATTAATATTGTTATTTATATATTATAAGAGAAACATCACTTCCTAACGACACTTTGTTTATGTGATGAATGAAATGATTGCGTGCTTACTATCGCGTGTGCTATTAATACTCACATACAGGGCCAGCGCTAAAAACTGCGGGACCCAAGGTAAGAATCTCTAAAAAGAGTTTGTAAAAATAAGTACAAGATGCTCTATTTATAAGCTATCAAAATCAATAATTTATCAATCGTTATCATTTACGTATGTATAACGATAACAATTTGAAGACGTCCGTGCGCTGCGAGTGTCAGAATAACAGTGAAGTAGTTGGAACGTTTATAACAACTTTGATATACAAGACGATCTTGCTTTTGTAAAATTCCAAGAAATAGAAATGCATTGGAAATCTATTTGGCACTCAAATATATTTAGGCGGGGTGCGGCCGGGCCTGCTCACATACATAAGTGACTAGGCTTTTATAGGTATTACATAATAGTTATTATTAAACTTAAATGTAACGTTTAGCTCATAAGTTTTGAGTTAAAAACGGTCTTGATGCACTTTGAATGTTAATTGTCATAAAATATATGATATTTATTTTTATGAAAATAAACTTATAAAAAATAATTGAGAACAGGAGGTACATACAATTATTGTTTAATATAAAACAAGGTACAAGTACGTAGCGATTGAATTTCACTCGAATGAATGTTGAATAATTAGACTTTGGAGCTACTGACTTGAGTTGACTGAATAGCAACAGTTCAAAGAACAGATGATGAATCGAATAGATATTTTTAACAAAAAACTAAAGTATGGTGTTTAAAACTTCACTGGCGAAGATCTAATAATAAACAATATAAAAAAGGGCTTCAATACAAATGAGTATATAACGATTGTGGTTAAAAATAACATGATGATTTAAGGAAAATATCTAAATAAAACAACAATTACGTATGTTGCAATTGTCATGTGGTAAAAAATACAACTTGCTGAAAAAAATGCATTAGTCCAATTGGCAAATTAGTTTATATCCGGAGAATGAGAAAATTGTGAAATTAATAAAAAAAAAACAAGTTTTTTTGCGACAGGTCGTCGTAAAAATCCAAACGAGTTCTTGTGTAAATCCTTGGAAATACTGACCTTGTCGGCATGAGAAGAAAGAGAGGATGAGTTTTTATGTATTTAACGGTCTTTATACATTTGATAATAAATACAATATGATTTAAATAACTTTACAGTAAATCCTTGAACTATTTGAAAATCGCGAAATATATTGCGTAACATGCAAGTCATATTATTATCATAAAAACATCACTTGCAACCAGCGTGTAGTTTCATGTTTATGATCTAGTAAGTAATGCTCATTATTTAATAATGATTTTTTTATCATTTTTTAATCGAAAGTCCAGGAATAATTATAATTTAATTAAGAGAGGGTCAGTGCAATGTGTTGGCAACTATTTAAAATAAATTTTGCTTATTAAAAACACACCTGTTGATTTATTTTATTTTATGATTCATCATTGTCAGAAAACCTTCGATTATTATGTATGTACAGTAGACCCCTCCAATTTACCGTGTTATTGGGGGTCTACTGTATTGTGCTATTTGAGTGCGTGTAGTTCGAGGACTAGAAAATACTCATATTTTGCAGTGCGTACGTACGAATCGCTCACACATAAAGTATCGGGCATATAAATAGCATGTCCCCAATTTACCGTGTTATTGGGGGGGTCTACTGTACTTATTATTTCTTGAAAATTGTCTTAATCATAGTGCAATAAAATTAGGAAGAAGCGTGCATTTTTTATGGGAGACACGTATTTTGTATTATTAAAAATTACTTCATGAGTCGAAAAATGTATCATGAATCTTTGGAAGATATAGATAGTACTTAATTTATTTACATTTAATATTATTTAACCGAAAAATATGCTAAAAACATTTGAGGTTATGTCATGCAATTTCTTCGTAAAAAAATATTGTAAATATTTTCTTAAGAAATACGTTTTAATGGTATTTTTTAAGTCTTCAAAAATGAAAAATGGAATCCCAAAAATTACAAACGCTGTTGACCGACTGACAAGAGGAACTGACAGATTAGGTAAAATAACAAAGTATGTAAAATAATAAATCAAGCATTTTCCTTTTGACCCCCTCATTTATCAGTAATTTGCACAGCATTGTGTTATGAATATTTTATAAAATTCAAAAAGTTTAACGATTATGCAAGTAATTAATTGATTTATTTCACTAATTGGTTGAATAAAGTATTATTGGTAAAAACCTAGAAAAGAATTACGAATAAAATTCGAATACTTTATCCATTTTTTATTCAATATTCGAATAGTTGAAAACAGCGAATAATTGAGATTCCTAGTTAGGAGTAACTAACAAAGCAATAATTCTAATCGTTTGTACGAGACAGAAAAACTACAGAACTTTGTAAAGCAGAAATATAATAGTAAAAAAAGCAATTATATTTTCTGTACCATAAAAAATATTACAATAGTATTTACTAGGAAAAACATTGAATTTTTCAATGTTTCATACGCCTTCTTATATACTAGGAAATGTAAATAAAATAAAAATGATAATATTTGTATAAATTCCCTAGATCAGGAAAAGTTAGGAATGTTTTTTCAGTGTGTAAATAAATTTGACTTTAACTAGAGCAGTAAAAATAATCTACGAAGATTTAAATTTTTATTTAATCTTTCTCATTTTAATTATAGTGCTCTAATTTACTCTTTGATCTCTGACGTATATCTATTTTAGGCGCATCTCTCAATACCACAGGAATAAGCATATAATTAATATGCGAGGTTAATAATATGTTTTAAAATATCATAATTTATTTGTTGCTTATATAGATATTTTGATATGTATAATACCAATTAAGCATTCGTAGAAAAAATATTGCTGAACTCGCTACAAGGTTTTCCTCGAAGATAAAAGTGCAACTTTAAATTTGAGCTAAAATTGTGTAGCAACGCAAGAGCCGGTTTTATGATGATGGTTATTCTTATACCCGCACTTCACTCTCCGAAAGTTGTCCTAGTGGAAGTTCGACCGAAGTCGGTCAAGGTCGCAGTTTTTCGAAGAGCGTTCGCACAGCCGGGAATTTCATACGCGTGCACGCTTCTCAACCTCGCGTATTATAACTACGTGCGTGTTTTAAACACAAAAAAAATTAAAGCCAAATGGAGAAAAAGGAGATGGTGGATGATTGCAATGCACCGGAATAGATCAATGTTAGTAAATAAGACATTTTATGTTGAATCGAGGCTTCACTGTCACTAATAAATAATAAACAGGAAACGTTCAAGTGTGCAACTAATGAATAATTTCTATTATTTTTTAAGGAAAAGTATGGAAAGTCAATTTGCTGAATTGAGATTTTATATACAATATATAGCTTAGGTCTTTCTCTTTATGATACATGCAAAATTGACTGCGGATTTTTGCGGTTTTTAACACATTGCATACCTTAAAAATGTATTATTCTTAAAAATGGGACGGGGCTTAGTCGCGAAAGTTACGACCTAAAAATTTGTTCAGAATCACCAAATATACACATATTTAAAAAAAAAACGATACCGGGTATGATAAAATGCTAGTCAAATACTTTTTCTTAATATAAAACAGCAAATTTGTGACATATACAATTTTTTTTTTTTACGCTACGCGGCTAAATTTTTTTATTACGCTACGCACGGCCGTTAAACACGGAATTCCTCTTCCTCGGGCCTACAATTAAAGAAATGTTAACGTCAAATTTAAAATACAGTTTTGTAATGATTGTAATTTTTTAATAATATGGTTACCGTGGTAAAATCAGTAAACGTCAAATTGTGGATCGCGTACTAATGAAATAAAATAAAAATTTGTTTGGAATGACTAAATATATACATATTTAAAAAAACGATACCGAGTATGATAAAATGCTAGTCAAATACTTTTTCTTAATAAAAAACAGCAAATTTGTGACATATACAATTTTTTTTTTTACGCTACGCGGCGAAATTCGCACGACCGTTCAACACGGAATTCCTATTCCTCGGGCCTACAATTAAAGAAATACTTTAAATAATTGTATTTTTTAGCACTTATAATATTATATATTTGACTAAGAGCACTTATGGAATCAACTAAAGTGGAGAAATAATTTTGGCCGTCCAGATCGGGCAAAAATACCAAACAGTGGCGCGATCGTGAAGACGCCTATATTAAAATTGAATCGTTCTATCTCAGTTTGCGATAAACCATCTCTATCTCTCTCTCTCGTCACGCGAGAGAGCGAAAGGGAAAGTATCTCGCCGCTCGCGCTCGAAGCGTTTTCGGGTATGACTTTCGGAAAGCGAGGGAATTTTCGGAGGCGACGAAGTCGGCCGCCTCGACCCAAATTACCCCCATTTTACCTCCCGTTCGCGGTGACCTCGGAGAACTTGCGAGAGATTTTAGCGCGGGGACAACCGAGCTCGACCGAAGTAAGCCCGAATTTTCACATTATATTTCCCGTCCTTGGCCAACTGTCGCCTACTTTCGGAGAGTGAAGTGGAAGCTTGAGAATAACCATGGCAAAATAATGACACACCACACAAACAGCACAATTCCCATAATTAGACAGAGCTGTAATAGTTGATTCGTAGTGTAAATTTGTTTTTATCATTATGCATTTTGAACAATAAGCATTTTTTAAATGCCATTGTTTTTCCCATATATAAAATTAGATACTTTGATAAAACATGTTTAGCGTTCTTTTACAGGGGTGCGATTTAACCGGAAATTATTTTAAGAGATATGTGCATATAAAACGAATTGTTTGTGCATTTATCTAAGGGGTTTTTTTTCTGAAAAGAATTCGTTACAGAGAGTTATTCATAAGGTGTTCGTTGTTCTGACCAATGCTCGCTCGCACCTAATCTGTCAACAGTAATGCACAAACGATTCGTTTTATGGGTCAATTATTTTATATATTGCTCATTTAAATTGTCTTCCTTTTAAAGCAGTGATAATATACGACCAAGCTAATTACAAGCAATTGTAATTGGTTGACCAGACAATACTTAATAGGAAGTATACGAAGATGGTTCGCTTCGAAATTTTAGTGAGTTATCATAACGGGAGGATTGACCATAGGTGGCAATCGGACGACCGATGAATAGATTACAATATTGGTAATAACAGTATTGGAGCAAAAATGTATCTTCCTACTGGTATTACAAAATGAAATACCGGTAGTACCGAAAATATTTTTTATTCTTTTTTAAAACCGGTACACCTTTTTTGTTGAAAACGATATATCCTTGGCTTAGAACTACGAAAATGACGATGCCCATATTGAGAAGCGGAGAATAAAATGATAAATTATCTTAGGTAGTTTTATCGGGGTAGGATAGCAAAGTAGAATAATATTATCGCTTTTAGTCTTAAAGGGTCGAAATATCGGCCCACCTTACCTATGCAAAAAAATCCACCGTTCAATATTTCGACGCAAATTTTAAAAATTTAATTCAACATGGTCGATATTTTTGTACGATATGCGCAACGTGATCATCTCTAGCAGGTCTTACGATACCAAGAATTTCTTAGTAATTCTCTTATGTAACAAAGAAATAACAGCGGCGCCACGGGCCCTTTACTATGATAGGAATAGCTGGCGAAGTGAAAATAAAAGCAGGTATTGTATACACGAAATTCTTCTAACTATTTGTATATTTTCATCTCCATTAAGACATGTTTACTCAAATAGTCCACGGAATATGCTTCACTAAGAAGAAAAACTTGGCGCCCGTAATTCCAAAAATATTTTTTTTATAATTAATGAAAAAGTTTAATTAAAATAATTAATATATCGAAAGAACAGTTGCCGGGGAATTTGAATGCTTTGATTTTTCTAATCAATCAATAATAATGTCCATACCGGTAATACCGATATTGAAAATTTCGGTATTGCAATCCTTAGCCATGCTAAAGATCATTATGGGCGGAATTGCAACAGGAGCGGTTTTTAAATGGACTTAATAATTTTGTTACGCTGGCAAAAAACGGACTGTTTTAGAACGCAGCTAAAAGGAAAATTTGCAATGCACGGCCAAATATGCTTTTTAATTAAAAAACAGTGTCCCATTTTTCAGTATTTCCTTTAACGGATATGTCAATTTATTGATAAAATATCACCCTTCCCCCTCAAATTAACGGACTATTCTACTGAATATTTAGCTCTTACCGTTTCAAATATTGCTACAATAATAAATATAGTATCAGTGTAAAATGTCGTCGAATCATCATTATCATTTTTCTCTCAATACGCGCAAATTTCCATTGTCATCGCCATTATTACGCAAACAGTATTCCTAGCAATAACTAACAGTAATAATCGTTTCGTTTCATTGGAGCGAGATCCTTTTATTTACTCTGTGATAACGATCTGATAAAAGCGCGGTTTCTTTTACTTTGTTAGGAAAAACTCCCGAGTCATTCGCGTTTGTTTTACGAACGGGTTTAATATGGTTAATCATATGTTGTACAATTGTTTGCAAATCGTTCATTGTGTATGTCGCTGATTGTTTTATCAGCGTTCGAGTGGTGATAATGCTATGCGAATCTGCGGGTCTTCCTTGATGACGACATACATGGCAGTAGGTTGGGTTCGAAGCCGGCGAGCGTTAGCGAGAACAACAAACAAACGGTGCATGTTCGAATGCAAAACGATCGATGATGAAATAGCGACCGGTTGCCAATGTCAATGTCTCTATGATTGTTTTATTAAAAAGCGAAGGTGAACTTCAATCGACGGTAAGAGAGCGATGGACCAGATAAACAGATGTATCGTTTAACTAAATAAATAAAAAAGATTGACATTTACTGAAAAAACAGATTGGCAACCGGTGAGATTTAGTAGCGCCATTTTGAAAAATAAAAATATTTAAATTCCTATATTTCAGCCGGTCAATGAAATTTAAGTCATGCATTGCAAAAGTCAGCTTATGACCAAATATTTTTTTCTAAACGGTGGTGTCGAATTGAAGTTTAATTTTATTAACGATAAAAGCTCGAATCAATCGAAGAGCGAAATAATACATTATGCATAAGAAATCTTATAGGTTATGAATTTGTGTTTTCCAAATATATATTATAAGGTTGTGGGATAAAAAAGCATACGTGAAATATAAAAAAAAACAAAGATTACCTTAGAAACGACTGCGTATGTCTCAAAATGTTCTTATATAGCGCGATGTTATTTGAAGCTCAAACGAAAAGGGCGCTCGCACACAAAGCACGACCGCACGGGCGCACACGCGGATCGCTCCACTGTCTCACTATTGCAAAATGAACGAATGCGCGCTTTTGACGTACCGATGAAAATGTTGCTATTGCGCATGCGCATTGCATACTAACGTTTTTACATTCTAGTCAATAAATTACCTTAATCAAAGTAATCTGATAAAATAATACAAATGTTACGTTTGATACTTTATTTTAAGATTGCACAAAAATAATAATTTAATTTTGGCAACAGGTGGTTATAAACGTTTCAACGAAATGTTGCTCAACCTAAATAGCATTATTTTCGACCATTAAATAAAAAAGTAAATACTGACCATTGCAATAAATTTAAAATGAAACACCATAAAGGAATCATATCTCATTCCAACTGTCGATATATTACATTATGCATAGAGAAAATAATAATAGCAATTTAACGGTTCTAATTTATTATCAATATTTAAAATAATCGAATTTAAACTATTTCCCCCACTCTTATACAAATAAGAAGGGGATAAAAAGAAAAAATAACAATAAAAAAGTGGTTAACTTTTGGCCGTGTTACTTATGAAATGTGCGGAACAGTGGTGTGAAATTAATAGTATCCATATCCGAAGGTTAAGGTTGAGTAATTTGCCTATATTTAGAAAATATTAAAGGAAGACACCAAAAATAAAAAGGCCATATTGGGAATTTTTGTTCAAGGAGGACAAATAATCGCAAATTGTTACGGGACTAGAAGAGTAAAAAGGTCATTTCGTAAATTTTAGTTCAAGGACGAAAGAAGAACAAAACTTTTGAGGAGGACAATCTTTAGCGAAGTGTAATGTTCTTCGTTATAGTTCTGCACCCCGTGTAATAAGGACCATTCTAGTTCTATGAAATGCATTCAACATTATATAGCAAGATTGATGTATATCTCGATTCTTATGTAAAATTACACGCATGTAAGAAGAGGGGGAGGCGATCAACTGAAAATAGGGACCGGCTTTTTCGTCTGTTCTCGAAGGCAGCTTAACTGTTACTGTTTTTGGATAGTTATTATCGCCTTTCTTCTACTGGCAGGGGGTTTTAGCAAAGAAAATTTCTGTGATTTTCACGACTCGTCGTGAAAATCACAGAAATCTTAACTCTTCTTAAATTACCTAGTTCGTTGAGGTATAAAATTAGTTTGCCCTTAATATTCTCAAATTATCTAGAAACATACTTTAGATTGGTTCGCTCTTAATATTCTCAACACACCATATATAATATTTAAATTATTATACATTTGTATATCGTTAGGTCTAAAAGTGTTGCATGTATCATATTTTAATGAATGCAAGAAAAAATCCTGACTGAAAAACTTAGTGACAGGTAGTGAGGCCAGACGTCTGATGAAGTTGGCAAAACAATCAAATACATTAATATTTAAGAATATAAGAATCAGTGATAATTTTTTTAATTTTCAAAACAATTTTTTCCATTGTTTTTTCGATATTATTATGTTTATAAAATACATATAACAAAGGATTTATCAAACAAGGAGAACGTAGATTGTTAAATTATATACTACCGAAAATGTCTCATATTTGGATATTCAAATCAACTTGCCCTAACCGTAGGTGAGTTTGCGTTAAATATGTACACATATGTTTTTTTTAATTATTTTCTGTTACATTTAAGTAAACAGTCCGCAAATAATATATATTACCATATGCATCACAATCTATTGATTTATTAAAAAAAATATTCATTTTGTAAGTAAAATTTATGTAACAAATCACAAAAGTATGCCATATTTAAAGACAAGCATGACTTTACAGTTTTTACTATACTGGGAAGCTTTAGTAGTCGATTATAGTAAATTAGGGAACAATAACATATCAAATGACAGTATTAATGTATTTTTACACTTCAAAATCTGGTTGATTGGTGTTTCGCTAGAATTAGTTAAATCTATTGGATCTTCATGTCTAAACAACATGATTATGATTGTATTTTGAAAGTCAATATAATCTAAAACAGAAAATTACTCGCAAAGGAGCCGAGCATACAAAAATGGATAAAAATATGTATACAAATAAAAAGTGCTCAATAGGAACATAAAATTTTATTATATTTATGAAATTTACCAATACCAATAACAATAATGGCAAGGGACATTGATTAATTAAATTTTAAAGCTCACCACAGAACATCCGACACCTATGTAAAATAAAAAAAATAAATTCAACAGAAATTAATTTAAACACAACACTTTTAATTATTTCAATAGCTTTTATATATATATAAAAAAAATAATATATTTAGAGTTTTATTATTTGTTATTAATCAATCACAATTGAGGTACGAGTTGTTTTGTTCAAATTTGAACGAATAATTACAGTTGTCACAATAACTGTAACAACTAAGATCAATTTTATACATAACGCAAAAATACATTTAATTAAGAATACATTAAAATCTCTTCCCTATGATCATTCTACCCTGTCTTTTTGTCATTTTTCAACACAAAAGAACAATACGAGTGCTTTTTTATGTGTTTTTAACAGTTGTCACACTACTCCGCCTATCGTCTATAACCATACGACTAGAATGAAATATAAATTTATTGAATCGTTAGGTAAGACCGTAACATAAATTTTGCTAAACCTACTTCGAGGCACTTGAACAATGCATAAGTGAGTTAAGAATGCTATTGAACATGATTAAAAAATTGCAGTTCTTAGTGCTGTTATAGATAACAATGTTGATTAGAGAAAACAAGTATTGAAAATAATGTATAAAAACCAATTAAATGCACCGAGCACCGATAACACAATTCTTTTTTAAGTATTTTATTATAAAACTAAACAACAATTCAACCGGTTACCAGTAAATAGTATGTGACTTGCATTATTATTTAATCTTTTCAGATCGAAGATATTCAGGTGCATAGAAATTTCTTTCTGAGTGACTCTTTCTGCTCAATTCGTTCCTAAAATAGTCTATTGTCTTCTTAAGGCCGTCTTTCAGTGGTATCTAAAATTGTTTGATTTGTTGATTATTTTAAATCCAAATTTTAAAATTAAAAAAATGAACAAACCTTCGGCTCCCAATTTAGATGAGTTCTAGCTCTAGTGATATCGGGGCGTCTTCTTTGAGGGTCATCTTCGACAGGATCTTGTTTAGAAACAGTACTCTTACAACCCTCTACTAAACTTTTGATTATAATTGCAAATTCTAAAATTTTAAGAAAAAACTAAATATTATTACAATACATATAAATATATTATTTTACATATATATGAACTACCTTCGATTGTATGTTCAACAGGATTACCCAGATTCACGGGTTGCGTATAGTTAGACGCCATCAAAGCCACTACACCGTCGACAAGATCTGTTACATATTGAAAGGATCTCGTTTGCTTACCGTTGCCGTAGATCTATAAAAACAATAATTTAATATTATTATTTCAATTGTAGAAAGAGAACATGATAGATGATTTATTATCATTTTGTTAGAGGATTTATTATCATTTTGTATGAATCATGCATTGCATCGAATAACTCGTGATTGATTTTCTCACTTAGTGTGTTGTGCTATACATGTACAGCAAAGCCTTTCCTTATTGCTGTATATAAAATAGGCAACTTTTGTAAATATAATACAACACAAAAAATCCGAAACGTTTGCCAAAACAATCTTTAAGGAAACTTTGTTTTTTTGTTATATTTTGTAAGGTTAAAAGTCATACAAATAAGCTTAATTATGGCATATTCTCGGTCATAAATATTGCAACCTAAAAAGAAGAAAAAACTTTTCAGCTCAACACCTTATGTATAAAAGGAAACACTTTTGTAAGAAACTATTAAATTACTGATTTTAAAAATCAAAATGTTGTGATGTGTTCTTTGTATATGTTACAATGAATCGGTGAAATCGCTAATCGTGTAATATGGGCAAAAATACTCAATCATTAATTAATTGCTTCATTCATGAATTAGGCAAATTATCTGCCGAGCACATGCATTAAACCAATGAGATAGTGGCGCACCGGTAGTGTTTTTTGGAACTTTTTTGGCATTCTAAATGAAGATGAACATCACTGTAGTTAATGATTGATTTATTTTTATATAATCAAATGACATTTGGTCTAGTTACGAAAAATACCAACGAGGCGCTATTATTTACTTTGTTTAATGCACGAAATCGGGGACGTCATATCAGCTTTTTCCAGAGCGGAGGGGAGGGGCAAAATTTACCAGTCAGTAGTCGTTTTTATAAAATTTATAATATCTCATTAAATGACATGTATTTTTGTAATCAAATTCTAGGATCCCTGTTTAAAATTCACATCAAAAGCAATTAAATTGTGCCGTCACAGTGGAAACTCTCTGTTATTAAGATTATTCATATTAAGACTACAATGTAGCATACGTGAGAATCAAATGAAGCATATCTAAACTGAATTTTAACCAATAGGAGAGCGCGAAAAACAATTATTCCTTCTCAGAAGTCAAAAATCCATGTCAAAAGCAGTAGTAAAATCGTGCCACTATGGAGCAATATGCGAGGTCTGTCTACTTCTTCAGCTGAGAGTTGAGTTTTTATTTTGGATTTAGATTTAATGAAATAACTATAATTATTTAATTCCTGTAGGTTTGGGTTTGGGTTTGAACAGCAAAACCGGACTGCCTCAAAGCGGTACGCTCGGAAAATAATAACCGCGAGCAAGACCGCCACCGATGCAACATGTTCAGTCATGAGGAGTACAAACCCAAAATCGACACATTAAATTCATCGGAAGATGGCTGGTGTGATCCAGCCGAAATATCACGGTAAACGCGAGCAATCCGATAACGCCTCAATAACATATATGTATATATATATATATATATAATATATTTACTGGTGAAAATTTATTCCGATAAGATTTCACTGAAATGATATATTTAAAAAAAAAATTCGGGATAGATTCGACTGTTTTCTTTATGGGATAACCCGAGAAATTGTGGTTTAGAATCAAGGATGTTATTTCAGATTATTTCAGGGGAGAGGAGGGAGGCAAAAGTTGGCCAGTCAGTGATCGTTTTTTTTAATATTTCGATTTCATTAAAATTCATAG
Organism: Plectrocnemia conspersa; assembly: GCF_051122295.1. Classification (NCBI taxonomy): domain Eukaryota; kingdom Metazoa; phylum Arthropoda; class Insecta; order Trichoptera; family Polycentropodidae; genus Plectrocnemia; species Plectrocnemia conspersa. The sequence continues at coordinate 23,155,416 of NW_028277165.1, forward strand.
TATTTCATTAAATGACATGCATTTTTCTGGCCAAATTCTAGGTGGGGTAAAGGCCCTTACCTGCCCCCCCCCCCCCCGTAAATGATGTCCCTGCCTGAAATAAGCAAAACAATTCCTGTCGAATTCACACATTCGGCATACAATTTGCGTAATTCATGAATGAAGCAACAGAGTAATAAGTGATTTACCATTTCACGTAATAAGCGATTATACAGATTTGGTGTAAAATATATATTTAGGATAATAGTCAAATATATTAATTGACAAATTGTTTCCTGCAAAAGTTTATTACATTAACTTATTAATATTTTCTATTTTATTTATGGATCTAAAATACGAGAAAACATTTCAACACCAGTTTGGTGACGAAAAACATTCGGTGTAAGATTAAGTTTCATAAGCACTTACTAATAAGTGTTTAGCTCTAGTTTTAAAGATACTATATCACTGGAAATCTATTATCATTACTATATTATCAGAAATCATTAAAAATGATGACGGATGGCTTTTAAGCATAAATAAATTTTGATACATCTCCAAAATATAATGTATCATAAAAGTTTTGAAGTAACAACTATTGTTAACCCTTTGAGTGGTGAGTTCATTTATACATATTTCCGTTAGTATGTTATACTGCATTTATAGTAAAATATAAAAAAAATTAGCGATTTTTAACGTTTTATTGCTTAAATGTATTTTATTACTTTTTTGTATTAGTATTTATATTTTTGAATTTCATTAATTTATTTTACATATTTTTTATTTACATGCAGAGGCTCTCAATACTTTTTATAAAATTAATATAAAATATTTTTTGTTATGTGCATTTACATATTTCACTCTTCAATTTATTGATATTATTTTATATTTAATTTTATAATATTTAATAATTATGTTTTTTCTTTATTATTTCTTCAGTTATATATGTAAATATATAACTATCTGAAGTACCTCTAAACATTAAAAGATCGACCACCGTACATGTACGGTGATACCGCTCAAAGGATAATAGTTGACCATTTTGTAGTTGGAAAATTTACACCCAAAGCCTTCGATATGCTGATTTTTTTAGTAGATTATGTTACTATAAATATACTATAATAAAATATAAATAATTGTGAAGCAGTAATATGTGGATTATGAAACTATAAAAAATTCAGCAAAATTTTATAATGAAATCGATTGGTATTTAACAAAATTTTAATTTAAATGCAACAATAAAATCCAAGCAAGCGTTGCATACAAAATTAAATTACACCTATTACGATTATTATAACAGAAAGTATTAAATAACAAACCGTTATCGATTGATTTTGTAATGCTTGCATTATAAAATTTGATACGACTCTTCCGTCGTTGGCGTGCATTCTAGGTCCATAAGTATTGAAAATTCTAGCTACGCATATTTTTACTCTTTCCTGTTTAGCATACGCATAACCGAGGGTTTCCGATACTCTTTTTCCTTCATCGTAACAAGCTCTTGGACCTATTTCATTGATTAAAAACATAAATTAGACAAACATATATCCATCATAACATAAGCATAAATATTGTTCAATTACCAATTGGATTTACATGACCCCAATACGTTTCTGGTTGCGGATGAACATCTGGATCACCGTATACTTCAGATGTGGAAGCAATTAAAATTTTAGCACCGACTCTTTTAGCAAGACCTATAAATAAACTCTATGAGTATAAATCCTTGAAGCATTAATAGCTTTAATTCTTTACCGAGCATGTTTATAGTTCCGACTGTATTAGTTTTTATGGTTTTCACCGGATTGAACATATAGTGAGGTGGTGAAGCTGGACTCGCCAAATGATATATTTCATCAACCTATTTTTTATTATTATATTAAAAATTAATTAATTTGTTCAATATCTTGATATTTAATACTTACTTCAATGAATAGAGGATTAACAATATCATGGTGAATCAATTCAAAGTTTTCGTGACCCAACCAATGCTCTACGTTTCTCTTCCTGCCGGTGAAAAAATTATCAACGACTATTACTTCATGGCCTTGCATCATGAGAACGTCGACTAAATGCGAACCGACGAAACCGGCTCCGCCAGTTACCTGCAGGAGAATCGAATTGTTCTATAAGTTGATCGTTAATTTTTAAAACAAAAATATGGTATACATTACCAATATCCTCTTTCTAGCTTTATAATTCAAATAGAGTACATCCGGATGCTGTTTTGGTAATCGTATTTCCATAGCTGAGATTTTTTCCTCCAGTTCTCTGATCTTCTGTTTAGCCTGCTCTAAATCCATGATATCGTTGTTCCTATTAGCTTTAAGTTCAGCTTCAATCTCGTACGGTTTTATTTGTTCTCTAGCGTCGTTTGGTATTTGGCTCTCTTCGATTTTCTTCTTAAAATCGTTGACCAAGTTCTCGTCTACTTCATTCTCCTCGATGTTGAAGTTCATACGTCTAGGCAGTGGCTGCTTCGGTTTATCTTTGACTGGCGCAAAGTGCCGCGGATTGTCCAAAGGCTGTTCGATTGCGTTATCATTATACACGTTATCTACAAAGTCATCAACGTGTGTTTTTTGATGCGATTTTTTTACGCTTGATAAATTGTCCGATCGGACAAAGCTCTTATAGAACGCCAGTACTGAAAACCGTAAATAATTCTGATTAATACAACAACGAAAATTCATTAATTTAATTTAAAAATACACAAATAAATATTTTTTAACAGTTTATTTCACCTGTTTTTTTCATTTAATAATTAATTGCATTATAATATAATACATTTAATGCATTTCATGTTTTAAATAAATTTTAAAGATCATTGAACAATGGCATATTTTTATGTGTTTGTATGAGAAACGGCTGCTGCCATGATGGCAAAAATTAGTTCAGTGCTTAGACAATATTGCGTAGAATAAGTGTGTACTTACGAAGAATGACACCGACGAATGTGGCGAGAGCTGCTCGTAACTGTTTACGGCGCGGCATGGCCCGCCGCCTCCTTCCACCATCATTACGCGATTGCCATGATGTGACGTTTTCTGGTAGCTCTTTTGACAAGCGCTAAAGTAGAAGCTAAAAGAGTGCTATCATATTAAATGTTTATTTCGCGTTATAAAAAATATAAATGATACTTAAATAATTTTATCATGTATAATTAGGATTATTTAATTTTAATAAATTTAATTTATATATCTCTGTGCTCATTGAATATTTCATATTTATTAAATTGCACTTAATTAGCTTTAATAAACCAAGTAAAAAAAATACTTTTTGCAATCTTTTTGGAGAATATTTTGGAGAGAACATAACTTCATATTCATATAATACTCCTATTATCTATGATATCAAAACCAGTAAAAACGATAGAAAATATATCATACCTGCTTATTTCCCAGCTATTTGAAAAATTTCTTCTTCCTTAAAACAAGTAGCTTATTTCAACTCAAACGTTTGTCTTTCATGAAGTAAGTTTATCGGATCACAATTTTTTCAGTTAGTATGTTCATTGATCAGTATTTTTAAAGAATAGCCAGTATTTATATTATATGTTCTGTATTTGAGCCTCAGGGTCAGTTTTATGTTGACAGATAGTCAGCATAATGATACATGGTCATTTTTAAGGTGTTTTAGGGGCGATTTATTTCGTTGGGTTCACAACATTATCAGATGTCAACAGAACAAGCCAAACGTGCTCTTCGCCGCCGCTCTGTCGGTTTTCCCGCTTCGTTAGTCGGTCTCAATACCTTCGCGCTTTACATACAATTAAATAGATTCGTTGAGAGTTATTCATGGGGTGTTCAATGTTCTGACCAACGTATCTCGCTACCGCTCGCTCGCACCTAATCTGTAACAGCTTTTGTGCGAGCGATATATACATATTATAAGATATTTCTAAACATAAATAATTTATTGCCCATTTATATTTATAAATGTTAAAATATTTTTTAAATTCACATGATCGTCTTATATTTTAACTCTGATCATCCTATATTTTTGTTCTGACAGTATGCTATTATTATTCTAACTATTTGATATTTATTCTGAACTTGAAAAATATAATTATAACTAGGCTGTTAATAAAATATCTGACCAAGATTTGTCCTATATTTTTATTCTGACCCAAAGTTGATTTTAATTCTGACCATTTAATTTGTTGCCTTAGAAAAGTGTTATTTGGCGTGCAAAATACCAGCCGCGGTGAAAGAGCTAATAAATGTATCAGCTGTCATTGAAAGCTATTCTGCAAATGAATTTTAAATTGGTGCATTGGGACGGTGATACGGATGAAACAGCTTTTCTCTTAACCCAGAATGCTATACTTATAATAAGCTACTACTAAACTGTCACTTAATAAACTACGAATAGGTAAACAAATGTGGCGTATCAAATTTAATGATAACTCAATTTAACTAATAAAAGAATCAATCTTTTACCGAAAACGAGCAATAAGAAGTCGTATTGTATCTTGGATGCGAAGTGCGATGAAATGAACACGTAAAAACTAAATGTAAATAACTTTGTTGGTGAATTGTACTGGCTTCTCTGAAGACATGCTGCATTGTCAAAATATAATAAATTTACAATATAAAGCCTATCTAGACATATAATATCTAGTTATGGTGATATACAAGGAAAACAATGAATCCATCCATAGTGTTCCATAATGAGGCTTAAAAATAAAAACTTGATAAAGATAGCATTAATCATGTGTATGGGTAATTTGCTAATTGTTGCTGGCAACATGAGATGATTACGACATTCGACTTCGTCCAGTGAGATAAAACTCGTTAAATCTACATGTGATTGAGGTCATCTATGGATGATATTTTCATAAGAATTATCTGACACATGTATGTAAGAAAAATGATGATCGTTATAAACTTATTATTTTATTCTCATCGGAAACTGCTACTGCGGTGGGACTTTATTTCGATAGTAGATTTTTGAATATATACTCATTTTATTGTTATTACTATGTTGGCATTTGGTCTTGATAACACGAGCATATTATTGCTTTTAATAAAAAATAATTTAATTAAATTTCCACTTGCTTTTTTATTTAATTTAATCCTGGAGGTATTGTTATTTATATACAAATGTTTTTAATCTTATTAGTTTCTTAGTTTTTCATAAAGGGGGAAGCGTTGATGACCGAGGGTGCAGAGAATGACTAGTGGCAAGGGATACGATTCCAATAACACGGGATCAAGTGATAATCCACGAATAATCTCATGAAATTCCACCCTTTGGCATGTTCATTGACTGTCAAACGTTTATTATTCAATACATTAGAGCTACCTATGCACAACCCTAAGCTGGCAAGTTTTTATGTATATAATAATTAAATATTTATTTTAATAAATTATTTTAAATATACAACATTACTTTTGCGTAATTTTAATAACGCGTATGATATCCGATTAGAGCTCTCCCCCGAAATCCGATTTGATTATTAATTCAGCACGGACTATACCCTCCGGGGATCAACCGTGGTTTTAATAAAGTTTTAATTTGAACACATAGCCCACGGCTAAATAAACACAATAATGTTTTTACACCCCGAAAGACATCGCTTAATCATCATGGGGGGCGACATTATTTTGTGCGAATTTTTATTGAACTTCCCTCTACTCTATACTAGTCTATAAAAAACAATCTAGAGACAGATGTACGAATTTCACGAAGAAAATTAGTGTTATAAAAATTCACAATAGATTTATAAAAATGTTCGCGGGGGGTGTGTTATTGTTTTTTTAACAACAAAATAAAACGTAGAACTGTTTTTCGCCACGTCTATTTATCAAAGATAAAAGGTGCACGGGTCTTTTGTGATCAGCTTGAAGATCATTATTCAGGATCAAACCTTTAGTTTGGCAGATCATTTGAATTGCATCAGTCAAATATAACAGGTGTATTTTCTGCCAAAATAAAAAATAAACTTTTATTGAAAGTAATATTTTAGATATGAAATAATTTAAATTAAAGCATTGATATATTAATAAAAAATATATTATTATCAAAAAAATCAAAAAATCAAATGGACCGTGATTGATTGATTTTGCATTTTTTCCGTATGGTAACTCCATCGGCGCTGACATTCAAAATTGGCGCGAAATGTAATAAGCCAACACAATGGCGAACCTCGCCTCTTTTTTGATACCTGCATCAATTGTTTCCGATTATTGTTATTGTTTGCAAAGATCGCAGATGTTGTCCAAGTCGACTATTAATCATATCTTGTCGTTTCCCTTTTTTACGCTTTTTTATCCAACGTATTCAGCAATCGCCCACACACGTACATAGCGAACGTGTGTGGGTTACTTTACTCATTAAAATATTATTATAAAACATATAAGTATTTTAAATATTAAAGTAAGGTTTTATAATAATATTTTAATGAGTTCTTAATATAATAATATTTATTATGAATATAATAAATATTATTATATTAAGAACTCGAGGCAGATATTCTATGAACTTAGACATTTACCAATGTCATGTATTTTTAATATTTATAACACAACTACTCAGTTTTATGAAGTACAACTGAATCAACATATAAAGTCTTCTAGTTAATTTAATAGATATTTTAATAACTTCTCAAATTGAAAAGAACGTATGCCATTATTAATAGTTACTAGTATTTTTTTCAAGGGCATGCATGACAACCTTAAATATTATTGTCATATTTTTCAGTAAAATTAGATTAAATTAAAACTAATGATTAACTTATATCTTTTGTTGACTCATTAAATATAACACTTGATCTCATTCTAAAAAATAAAAAGTAAACACACCTGGACCTACAAAGCCAAACGTAAAAATACGTTTATATAAATAATATGCTTACAATTTAGTTTTAATCATTCTTGCAGTAAATATATATCTTAGTATAGTGGATATTTTAACTCAATTTTTTTTAATTTCAGGTAAAAAGTACACGGGTTATTCGTTAAAGAAAATCTATAGAAAAGGAAATCTATATAAAATATATTTCCAAGATATGTCATTTCAGTAAAATCATATCGGAATACATCTTCCCCAGTGAAACCATAATTTGTAATTTTCAATAGTGAAATTCAAATACATTTTCAGCGCTAGATAAACATTTCTACTAGCGAAAATGTCCACGAAACTCAATTTATCAGTTGCGAAGCGTCCATTTGCTGATCAAACCCAAACCACTGCGACGGCACGATTTTATTGATTGTGGCGTGAATTCTAAATAAATTCGTCATTTAGGAGTGGGGTAGTTGGGGTAATTTCCCCCATTATGAATTTGGCCAGAAAAAATCATTTAATGAAGTACCATGAATCTTAATGAAATCGAAATATTAAAAATACGACCACTGACTTGCCAATTTTCTGCAGTTATCATGTTCTTCTTTTCGGTACTGCTTAATGAGAATGCGCTATTAAAAAAATATATTTTATAACTTATTATCAACATGTTATGTTGCTTTATTATAAATATTAATTATCAGAACTAAATAAAATGTCAATATCTTGAGAAGAATTCCTCCGAGATGATATTTATTTCGCATTTGTATTCTAGTGCTTTTTTACTAAGAGTGTTGAGATATAATTTATTACATTATTGGCGTAGCGTCTATTCAGTGAAGCACTTTTTGAAGTTCCTTAGTGGTAGTATCGCCAACCCAGTAATGCTCAGAAATTTTCAGCTGCGATTTTAAAGTGCTCTAGAGAGTCGCGATCGCATCCCTTATTCTTAACTCTTGCGGTCACAACATCAAGGCTCGAGAACGCTCATTTTGTACGAGCCATCCAGCTTCTCAACGAGCTTGCCGAACTCAATGAAGTTTTTAGCGATAGTTATGGGAATCTGGAAAAATATAGGATGTTAATCTATTTTAGGTTTGCATCATAATTGTATTTTATTTTTTAAATATTTTAATGTACAATTCTTGTTTGTGTAGTGATCAAAATGAACTATTGATGGTTAGTTTAAATCGTCTTATCACATTTTTGTGAGTGGTAACCACTTTTGTGTATCTCCAAATGTATGTGAATAGGGTATTTTGCAAAGAAAGAATACTAAAATAAAATAAGGTGTCTTGGACCAGATTTAGTTTTAACTTACTAAACCCATATATGATATTATATGTCATGCATATTGTTAATTTTGCATTTAACCTTGCTTATCCTTTCACTTCTAACACACTTTTATGTACACATGATAAAACCGTTTAAAGTGACATTATAACAAAAAAATCAATATCAAAAGCTAAAACATTAAATTTAGAGAAAAAATTGTATCTAGTCCTCAAAAAGGTTAATTCTTACTTGAAATATGTATATATGCACTACTTATTAAATCGACTAAAACATCGTTGTTTTTAATTTTTGATAGACTAGTTGACCCAAAAAAAAGAATGATGCTATAAAAACCGATATGTCATGATTCGTAAGGAAAAGGTGAATAAAATTACAGATCCATTAAATCTTTCTTATGTAACTGTATTTTGTTACTGTTACCTTTCAGTAGATAATAACGCATCAAATAAATATAAGTTTCTTGGTCTGTTTTGAAAGGTGATGAAAAATTGATACTGTATCATAATTTCACAAGAAAACACAATTGGATATGATTTTAATTTAAATATTGAAATATCATATTATCCACAAAAAATATTAAATAAAAATTGTACTTGATTGATTGTTTCTGCATTTTTTCGCATGGAAACTTCATTGGCGCTAACATTCAAAATTGGCACGAAATTTAATAGACCAACACGGCGGACCTTGCCTTTTAAAAAGTGAGTGCCGCATCAAATAAACATTGTTCTGAATATGTACCGTTCTTGGGGTGTTTTAAATGATGCAGAAAAACTTTATCATAATTAAAATTACAATGTTGATTAGATATTACTTATTAGGTTGTTCAGACAATTCTAGTATATTTAATATTAAAAGAAGATAAGTTTTACCTTAAAATTAAAATTATTTTTGAGTACTAATTTATGATTTTTCATTGAACTGAATTTATAATTATAATTTTTTTTTTGAGGAATAATACTATACAATGTTTTTATGAATTTTATTTTAAAATAATTAAACGTGTCATATAATGAACCACTTTCTTTTTATAACCTCTATAAGTATATATAAAGAAGCAAAAAAATCTTTTGCCAATTCATCGTACGAAAACACCTGGATGGCTAATAATGAAGGCTGTTACCTTTGGCCCTTTTGAGCACGTGAGAACCGTTGCGGATCGATTAATGGGTCCATACATAATATATAACATACGAGTATATACACACATGTAAAAATTGCTCGAATATCATCAGCGAGCCGATAATGGAAATTTTCTTTATCCATAACGAAGCATCACGAACAAATTCCGTTTTGACCTTTTCCACTCGGCGCTCATTGCTCCGTCACGTTTTCGCAGAGTTCAATGCTACCGTTGATTTTTTAATCATTTATAATTATGCACAAAAAATCATCGATGATTATTCATCGGTAAATTAACGTCAAAATCGTAGACGCCATGGTAAATTTTATTATTAATATTTTTTTCTCTTCATCATTTAATTATGTCTGTGTTCGATTCCGGAAATCAGATCTTGTGACGATATAGCGAAGTCATCTTTGGTGAACCCGAAGGAATCTTACAGGTCCGAGTTCCGAGCTGATGCCGTGGTGTGTTGGAATGAAGACAAAAAAGTGACCGGCTGACATACCGATATTAATTAATTACGAGTGAGTTGAACTTTTTTGTCTTCTCAGAATGTTGTTGGCATCCTAAACGATTTGTGTTGCAATGCTTTTATTCGATAAGGATACGCGTGTACAGGGCCGTTGCGAGGTTATTTTAGCACCCTAGATAAATCAGTACGTTAGTTATCCAATATTTTTTCTAAAAAAAAATGGGAAATATGACTTTTGATTAAACATATTTCCTATAATTTATATAATAAATGTTACTTTTCTGTTTAACTCTTACTGAAACTATAATGATATATTTTTTTACAGAACGTCTGCTGCGATGTTATTGTTATATACAATAGTATATACGATTAAAATGAACTATTTAACTTAAAAAGTCTATTTTTTTCAATTCAATAAATGATACCAGTTGCAGCGCGTTTAGTAACAATAGTAAAATAAAAAGTTACCAGTTATTCAGTTGACTTTATAAGTCATCTAATTTTCTTTCAATTTTAAAATAATGCAAAATATTTGATTTTCTACTAAATTATGTCATTTTCTGAAGAAATACTGAAAAATATTTATTATTATTGTCTATACATTTTTACGGCGCAGTCTGTAGAATAAGGTATTCAATTTATATCCATGGGAAAACAGGTGAATCATTTGCACACGCATCAAACATTCTGACAATGGATGTTCCGTTACATATGAAAAAGGAGGTCCCAAACACAAAAATGGTCCATTGGCTCCATTCTGAACGGACAAAACGCCGTTTAATATAGTGTGGACCTTTTTTTCTTGGGCGAGTCTATTAAAATTTTATTTACAAAATGCGGCTCGGTGTCATCTGGGGTCCGTTTCATATTTTAATATCGCAGGTACGCCACAATGACGTCGGATAAAAAATTATCATTTTCGAATTTGTTGGCGAATGGAAAACTAAGGGCGCCTTCACACGACGTGATGTTAAAAAAAGTCTATTCCTTGACCATAATTTATGATTGTATTATATTGAATTATAATATATGAATCGTCGACTACATATTAACATAAAATTTACAATTAATGTTTAAATATACATACACATTCAAATCGAGATGCTGTTTCTAGATCATAGTACTATTTCAATGATGTATTTGATTTATTATGCGAAAGTATTTATCGGCAAAGATAAATTTAGAAAAATAATCTTTAACCAAAACGGTGATGAAATATCTCGAGTAGACGACATATATACAGATTTTGAGAAGGCCTTCGACAAGGTTTGTCATAGGTTATTATTAATTAATTGTCGGACCTCAGTTGTTCGGATGATTTAACTCTATGGCGGCCGACTGTCGAATGAGTATTTTACCCCTTTGAGGGTTCCTCAAGGGACTAATTTGGGATCCCTACTCATCACGTTATTTATTAATGAGATAAATAAGGAATGCATTTCACTTTGACAATCCGTCAGTTATTCGCGATACTTCGCAGCATTATTGAATCGGAATCTATAATTTCGAATTCTTCTTCCTGTGGTTATCTCCTGAGAGTTAAGTTCGCTTAGTTTATATTTTGGACTCTAACTAGTTTAAAACTTTCATTGGGTCAAGTTGGGTTTGCTTAATTAGTGTAGATTAGATTTGGGTTTTAATAGAAAATGGACGTTTTACAACTGTCAAATTGAGTTTCATAGACATTTTAAAGCAGCAAATAATTTCACTAGTGGATATAATTTTGTATTATATTTTCGCTAGTAGAAATATATATTTACTGGTGATAATATAAATAAATAATTATTAGTATGTAAATGTATATATTACTAGATACACATAGAAACTTCACTAGTGAAAATATAACTTCACTGAAAAATACACACTCACTGTAACATTTATACATCTCATGTAAATAAATAATGATAAGTATGTAAGTTTATATATTACTACGCTTAGAAAAGTTGAAATCATATCATTTTACTAGCACCTGCCAGATAAAGTATGTTTTCACTTGACAGTTCTTTTCAGATTTTCTTTGAGGGTTAACCCGAAAATCAGGGACGTCATTTCAGCTTTTTTCCAAGGAGGTGGGGAAAAAGTTTGTCAGTGAGTGATCGTTTTTTTAATATTTTGATTTCATTAAAATTTATAGTATTTCCTTAAATGACATACATTTTTTGACCAAATTCTAGGGGGGGGGGGTAAAATACTAATGGGCTTATACAAAATTTGACTTTCCTAAAAATCTATAACCTTATGCATGTCTTCAATATTCCAAAATTTTCTAAGGCCTCTTTTGACCCCCCCCCCCTCAGCTTCGGTTCATACCCTTTACATAAGTTTGATGAAATAAGGTAATTATTATCTGGCATTTCATTATTTTGGCACGACTCGAACAAACAATAGGGAACATTTGGCGTAACTTCGACTTTTCCGATTCTAAAAATGTTTGTATCTATAGGTGCGGCTTATTGTTTTTATATATATAACTTAGCTATTTGTGTATATTTTTAAGCGCATTGAATTTAAAAACCACATTACACGAACGGTCCTTCCATCGCGAAAATGCCGCCTCCAAGTCAGTGCCGCCCGATATTAGATAAGTTTTTAGTTTTGAAAATATTAAAATATCTCTCTGGAAAGCTCTTAATTTAATTAAATTCAGGTGACGGAAGTTGACATATTAACTGATCATAATTGTGCACCATAATTGTTTTTTTTTTAATATTTAAAGATATATTTATTTTTTGTATAATACTATATAATGACGCATTGGAGGAAAAATTGGAGGATCAGATTAATAAAAAATAAAATTTTTAGGATGAAGTTGAACTAAATTAGCATGACCTAAATATTCTAGTATAGTTTATATCATTTAAAATATAAGTTGGAATTAGAGTGTGTGGCACGATAGTAATATATAAGAGCAATGATAGTATAAAAATAGCTATATTTTTATACTAAAAATAGATTAGGTTATTTTATATTTTGTAACTTGAGTTTCTTAATTAAATGTCTGCCACCATACATATGTTTATTTCTCTAAGTAGTATTTTCTGGATGAGTTTTCGATAAAAAAATTAAGCTCTTTTTCCAAATGTTTTATTATAATTATAACATTATTGCTTTCTATAAGTAAAATGCTTTTTATTGCCTGAAGTACAACATATGAGCATAATATATCAATGGTATTTTTTGTTTTTTAGTGATTATTGTATGTTTTAAAACTGCTAATATTAAAGACGATATATAATTATTTTCTCACAAATTTATTAAATATACACATTGAGTAGGCAGTGGACATGTTTCATTATTGTGTTCGCTATATAAATAGTGAATCACACAAAACAAACATCAGCAGTGTGTGATACCGTCCTAAGAATCATCGTTTTATTATTTTCCCAAAAGGAAGATCGTTAGACCTCTGTCAAATATGATATTATTCTGAAATATCATCGTTTATTATAAACCATTGTCGTGTTTCTTCTTCTTCTCGTTTTGTTTTTTTCCTCTTCTTCTTTATTCCTCTTCTTCGTGTTATTTTCGTCCCTGACCATATAATACATTCCTCCTTGCGGGACACGTTTAACGAAATGTTCAAATATTTTTTACCGACACCTAAATCATGTTAAATTAACATTTCAAACCTTGTACCATACACGTGTGATATACGATTCCTTTATGCATATATTAATGTATATTTGGCGGACTCCAACAAAAGCTATTACTTTTGGAAACGTCTATATTGCTTGTGATATTATGTAATTCGGTATGTTTGTACAAGTGTTTGGTGAATGAATTGGTTTATTTGTGGCTTTGAAAGAGCAACGTCAGGTGTGTAGTCTATATTTATATGTTTATGCGTGTGGTGTAAATGACATCAGAAATAACGTGGCTAAAGATAACTGGTATCAATGTGTGAATATTTTTATCACAAATTTAGATTGGTTGGAAAACGCTCGTCGGCTACTCGAACAACACCGCCTCTGTGGCCCAATGGATAAGGCATCGGCCTCCTAAGCCGAGGATTGTGGGTTCGAGTCCCACCAGAGGTAAACGAGTTATATATTTTATCGGCGCTTCGTATATATTTAATTGCTGATTGTTCACGGTAATTAAGTAGACAATGAACTTTAAATGATATGCACAAATATGCCTATGGTTTCTAGTTCTGTTAATTTTTTATTACTTAGAAAGTGAACATTGTTGATTTATTAGAAATATAAATCTATAACCATTATATTTGAGCATTAAAGTGAATTGAAAATTTATTGTATAACAGTTAATTTTAGTAATATGCATTTTATGATCGATCGTGATCGACACTTTGCTTTTAAATTAATATAAATTATGCACAGTCAGCATTAATCAGATTATAATATGTATTGATAAGTAGGTACATAAATTGTTGCTTAAAAAAATTGTACATAATATCTGTTGATGAAAATCAATATACATAGATTTCGACATATTCGTGTCAGATCTTATCTTGTGAATTCTAAAATTATATATCCTAAATTACACATAATCTTACTTCAATGGTCAGTTTGATATTTTGATGAGAAATCGATGCATTTTTAATCAAATAATCAAATCGATTTAATCAGTTATACGTGTACAAACTTAACAACAACAGAACGATATGGTTGATTGGGAGTTGATAGCAAAATATGATAATTATGCGTTGTTTGCTATTAAGATAAAATAATTTAACGAGCTTGTAAATATTTGCACTTATTTAATATATAGTGTATGTCAAAAATGTATTATTTTTTGGAAATATTATATTTTTTAATTTTTTAACACTTTTGCTTCTACAAAATACTAAATTAACATTTTAATTACATTTTAACTTTCGAGATATTTAAATATTATTTACAATTTAATCTGTATATTTATAATTTGTAGCAAAATACATATTTTTTGCTAAGTATAATGATGATGAAGTTCCAAATCTTTAATATTTAGTTTTTTGAGAAATAAAACTTTAGTTAATTCCAAAATTAGAATTGAATCATTATGCAGTGGCTTGCTTATTTATTAAATAAAAATATCATGTTTCATTAGAAAGTACTAATGACATTTTTATGAAGGACATATGATAAATACGATTAAATGTAATGTAATTCTTACATATTTATGAAACAGAACATTTTGCCTTTTCTTGAAGTTATTTTCAGTAATAAGATAAAAACACATGTAGAATATAGCATGTACATTTTAGCCCATTCCTGGTTAAATTAAATATTTATCTTTAATATTTCATTTGCTTTCCATACAATGCAAAAAATAGTCCAGTGGTCTTTTTTGTCAAATGTGTCAGTTAACATCTTCTTTCTTGATACTTATTTGAGTAAGTGTAGCAGTTAGCATGTTCTTTCTTGATACTTTTAAGTATAAAAATCGCTACGATTGCTCTATATTTTTAGTTAAAGTTTGCTAGTATGTGAAGTAGATATATATATTTTTTTTATTTTTAGGAATACGCAATAATTTTCTGGGATTAATATATAATATGTTTTTAAACTATCGTAGAAAACAAATACTTTTCCTGATGAATGTAGAATTACGAATGTGATTCTCATACATAAAAAAGTAAATAACAATTAAAGGTCTCTGTCGATTTTATCAGCGCCAGCCAAAGTATTCGAAATCATTATTCATAAGTATGCTTCAAACCATATTGAAGAATACTTGATTGATTAACAGCATGGTTTTCGTTTATCGAGATTAATAGGAACAAATCTGTACTGTTTCTCCAATTTTGTGACGAAAAATCGCAATATAAGCAATCATGTAGATGTATGTCATTTACACCGATTTTGATAAAATTTGTCATGTTTTGATTCTAAAAAGAAATATAGATTGGGGCTTTCCACAAAATGATTAACTTTTTAAGTCATCGATAATTTGTTCAATATGGGCAACACAAATCGTTTGAATATATTGGAAATACCTCAAGGTTCTGATTTTGACCCATTAGTGTATTTTTTGACGCGGCTTAGTTTGTGTTAATTTTTTTGCAAATTACTATGGTTATTCCTAAAATAAAATCTAGAAAAAACAGTCTCGAATATATCCCGAAAATATTTTTAACATAGTATTTCAGTAAAATCATATCGGAATACATTTTCACCAGTAGATATATATTTTTACCAGTAGAAATATAAATTATCTGTCAGGTGCTAGTAAAATAATATGATTTTAACTCTTCTATACGTAGTAATATATTGTAGTAGTATATTTACATACTTTTCATTATATATTTACATTCGATATATAAATTTTACAGCGAATGTGTATTTTTTGGTAATGTTATATTCTCACTAGTTAGCTCCAAGCATATTTTAACCACTAGATATATATTTATACTAGCGAAAATATCACGCTGCTCTAAAATGTCTATGAAACTCAATTTGACAGTTGCGAAACGTCCATTTTCTGTTCAAACGTTCCAAAATTAATTACAGTTTTAGAACTTTCATTAGGTCAAGTCCAAAATACAAACCAAGCCAACTCATTTCTCAGGGGAAAGTAAGCGGAAAAATAAGTGCAGACAGACATTATTCTATTTTAAAAATACGATAGCTATCCTTACTAATATAAGAGGGCTGATCAAAGTATTTTCAAACCAAATTTTGGTCAATAGAAGAGCGCAAAAACAATTATCACTTCTCGGAAGGCAAAAATTCACGTCAAAAGCAATAAAATCGTGTCGGCGCCATCACAGTGGGAACGCTCGGTAACGAGCGTTCCCACTGTGATGGCGCCGGCACGATTTTATTGCTTTTGACGTGGATTTTTGACTTCTGAGAAGGGATAATTGTTTTTTGCGCTCTTCTATTGGGCAAAATTTGGTTTAGATGTGCTTTATTCGATTCTCACTCGTAATATTGTTATAAAAAATTTAATATAAACCCTTGATAATCAAACGTCTTAACCGCGATGGCGCGATTTTATTGCTTTGGACATGGACTGGAAATTCACTACATGGTAACTTTGAGCAGCATTGAGCAGTTAACTCGTACCTATTATTATTTATTTAAGAAATTATATTACGATCTAAAAAACATATAAAGTTCCATTTTTGTCATGAGGCCCGGAATCGTTGTTTTTCCAGGACTCGGGTTCACTCCCTGCGGCCCTGTATATAACACAGGCTTCTGCCAAAGTGTAGCACCTGGACTACTCTAAAAAAGTAAGAGACTGCTTCCACTTAGCATGTTCTTAATAATTCTAATTGAAAAATGGGCCTGAGTTCGCTCTCGGCGGTCCTGGCTTTAACCGCACAGAACTGTTTTGGGTATCCTATTTCAAGAAGATTACAGACTTTATCAGAATATAGAAATATATGCAATAAAGCCTTGAAGATGTTGGGATTTGTTTTGAGGAGCTCGAGGGCATTGTGTATCTTGTATAATCAGATATTGCGTTGTAATTTTGAGCATGCTTCTATTCTCTGGTTGCCACTCTAAATAGAAATGTCTAAAAAATGTTTCTCAGATCCCTGTACTTGAATATAAATATTAACAACTTTTATTTCCCACATAATTCCTATTCATTAAAAATGCTGGAATATTTTTTTTCTTTCTAAGCTTTTATTGTAACTAGACAATTTTTGAGTATTGTTAGATTGTAGTGTGACAGACTATAACAAGTTTGTAGTGTGACAGACTATAACATTTCTAAATAATATTTTGAATGATTTCTTGATGTTATTTTTTTTGTAACCTTAAAACCAAATCAGCATTTTAAGTTTAGCCATGACTCAAATATTCAGTTTATTTCGTAAATTGTGAAATAAATTAAAACAATAATAAAATTAATATAGATTAAATCTAAAACCACTGATCTGTTTTGCAGACGACATTAATATAGTATTTCGCGTTTTATTACTAACATAAAAACCCCGGCGGGCTCTCTCCCCTTTTTGTAGACAAAACCGTGATTTCATTTATCACTTACCAAAGCCGCAAGTGATCCTGTAGGAATTAAATTATGTAAGTGCGCAAACACCCACCCCCTAACGCCGCCCAACCCTTGCGGAACGGGGGTGTATTTGAGTCCATTACGACACCCCACGCAAAAAGGAACGAACAATCACACGTCCCATAAAACGACAATCGTGTAATAAAATGACGCGCGAAACGCTTAGTAAAATAATAAAAAATCTGACGTTTTCAACGCTAAAAATATTTTCAACCAAATTAGACGTAGAAATTATTATTAGTTTTTTTTTACTTCGACTTTTGTTCAGACGTTTTAAAGACAACAATTCGATTCGTCTGAAATCGTTGTTGGATAACAACTTAAAAGTAGCTAGGAGTGTTTTTAATAGTTTTTATTAATCTAGGAAAATCACAAAAAAGACTAAGACTAATTTGTACACAGAAAATGAAGACTCTATAGAAGAAATAAAAGCACTAGAAAAATAATAAATTAAATTTCTTCAATATTATTGTAAAAAAATCACAGTAGAATTGTAATTTGCATAGCAGTCGTTCGTGAATAAATCTAACTCTAAAGCTTTAATAATACTGATTCTTTAAGTAGCTTTATAGAAAAAGTCTGGTATCATAAAACTAGGTTTACAAAAAGTCAAGTGAAATCTAAATTTCATCTAATTACTCGTTTCTAATTTATTTTAGAATTTGATCGCCTTCAAATTTTTTTGTTTTTTTTTTTCTGTTACATATTCTCAATGTTTTTCTGCATACATATTTAAGTGATCTTCCAACTCTATCACAAATTAATTATATTTTTAACAGCTAGAATATATATATATTTCAATGTTTTTGTTGTGTTGTTCTGGATTGATTTTTTCCATAATATTTTCATTGCACATTTTTATATAATATAATATCAAAATAATAATTATAAGGTATATCTTGTAATACATATTTATATGAAATCAATATAAATAGCTTAACTCACGAGTGAAAAGGGTTAATTTTGGACATAAGCCCTCTTGAATGATATACAACCACAACCAACAAATAGATAAGTAAACAAACATAAACCTATTACGAATGGTTAATCCTATTGTATCTTTGAACACGTACAACCTTTCAATTATTTCCACAAATATTTGCTTTTATCCATACCTGAGATTCTTGAGAGTCAATTTTGGCATTTGGGGGAATTTTTTTGAATATTTGACCCGCTAATCTGACAAGTGACTGACACTTGGTTATTGCACTTTTGAAGAACTTCATATTCCCAGCTAATAAACAAAGGTATACCTACAACTATGTTGTTATTTATTACTCATGTTAAATTCCAAATGATTTTTTAAATGTTGAATGATGGACACTCGCCGGACTATGACTGATGATCTACGATTCCCTATAAATATGATTGTGTTCTTTTCGTAATTAAACGTCTCTAGAATTGGACCGGTGGGTTTTATGTGTTTTCGGTCGATCTGTCGGTCGTGCTTTTGAATTTTTTTTTTTATAGCATAACATTATCAGTGTCACATCTAGTGACTTACAGGTAACAGGTTTGTTTCTAGATTAGCTACCTTTTGTTGGTTGACTCGCTGCCGAGACCTACCTGGACATCAGGGGAGACAAGACAGGTGATATAAAGTGTAAATATATTTTTAGAATGTAATATATAAAAATATGTTTTTATTTGATTAGTTAAACATTAAAAATAAATTAATTTTTAATTCTATTGAAATGAATCCATAAACACGGATTAACATTTTTATATTTGGAAAGTAATGATGTCCAGCTATTTCTAATGTGCTTATTTTTTAGTCACCATATATGTCAAGACTCGAACCTACACTCTTCTTTGGCACCCAACGCGTGCATTCTTCAGTTTTAAAAATGATATTCGTCGAATGTGTAACGAATGTTAACAGTATAAAATCTATATACATATATAAATATAATATATTTTTTTAATTAACGTTATTATTTGATTTTTACAGATTTTAACACTTTACTTACCTTTGAGAGATGGGAGGGCTTGCGTATGGGGCCTATTTGTGCTCTCATCTTATTCTCACCATCATCCTTCTCAATTAATTTCAATAGCAGCCTACTTATACCATAGAGCATATAAGCTTTCCGATAATGACTATAAATCTAAGTAATTAAAAAGGTTGAAACAGCATTGAAATGAAACGGATTTACTAATATTTGTAATAAAAAAAAATATTATTTTAAAATCAGAGAATATTGAAAAATATGGCATGTTTGAGGGATCTCGGAAAAGATAAAATTTGTATATTAAACTATTTTTAAATATCATATTAAATTAAAAACCATTTTACCAAATCGAAAAGATAAATCAGAAGGAGCTTATCAAATTTCCTGTGGCAATTGCGACAAAATTTACATTGGTCAGACAAACCGTAAAATTTGGCAGAAAAAAATATAACACAAAAGCAATTAAATTTTTTTATAAAAAATCAGCATTAGTAAACCATACTTTCGATGAAAACCATCACATAAATTTTTGTACAACAAAATTTTATTATTAAATATTAAGAACTCAATTTTTAGAAATAATGGAGCAATCGAAATATAAATTAAAAAAATAGCAATAAATAAGAGAGACAACGCAAAAGGATTTTTAAATACTTGGTTACCGGTTTTAAAACAAGGTAAATTCAATTTAAATATAATTCTATTGAAAATGTATATAAAATCACTTACACAAACACATGTTTAAAAAGTTAATGCACTTATTGTTACCATAGTTACAGACAAACTGTGGGAAAAACAAGGCGGCAATCTGGTAACACTGACATGATTACGGTGAAGGGCAACACATTTATTTGGTGGACTTGGATGGGAAGACGACGACCGGTGGCGCCTCGTCCGCTGATCTCTCGTATTATAATGATTTTTTTTATTAATAGGCATGTAACTAATTGTAAACAAATTTAATAAACTTATACTACAGTGACCACCTGTTGCCATTCGTTCACCAAAAAACAAAAACGATGGAAAAATCATACGACCAAGTCGAAGCCGACTCACTTAAAAAATCTGCGGCGACCTAAATAAGATCCAGAATTAACCCAAGATGATGACAAGATAAGGCTCATCTCCTAAAGTTAAGTAAAAATTTAAACACAAATATATAGATATGTATGTATATATCATATATTCTATCTCATGTGTACATATATTGTTATTTCTAACTTGAAAAATTATTTAAATAACACATTAGTTTCAATCTGACTCTCTTGTGTAGTTTGTGCCGCCCGGTAAGGTTCTTTAATTTTCCGCTCCTTAAACACAGCAAAAAATATATACTTATTAATCGTTTTACGCGGTTAGAAAAAAACTTTTTTTAAATATTCCAAGTAAATCATATTTGGTTCCACGTGCTTAGCTTGGCAATGTACAAACCCATGGATTTGTACATTGCACTTGACCTACATCTGGAACCTATCCCACTGCCCATGCAGTGTGACCTGAGTTGTTTTTTGAGAGCACGCGTGTCGCTGAGGATTTTTTTCATTTACCATATAATAAAAAAAACGTTAAAATATAGACATTAATACTATTCGATCATTTTATTACAAATTTATTTCTATGCCTAGATTTACGGAATATTTCCTGATACGTATCTACCGCGTAAATCGAGGAATGAGTGTACTAAGGAAACATAAATTAAAATAAAAAAACATCACCCATACTAAGGAATATAACGTGTAGAAAATGTTATTAATAGACCAAAAATGGCGCCCCCAAAAATTTGTCAACGCCACTGATCTTGATGCTATGGTTGTTAAAAAATAATCATATGATTATTAGTCTTATTATTTAAATACACCACTGATTATATATGTTCATATGTTTATGTATCTACTATTACGCAATTCAAACATATTTCTGAAATATTTAATCAATTAAATAGTCACTAAATGTTTGCGGTTTAATACACCTGTGTAGATAAGAATCTACAACCTTTCCTTCTCTATCTGTCATTTGTATCTCATCTCAATGTCAGATCTTTTTTTTACTGTAGAACTAACAAGATTAAATGTTTTTTTCGAAAATCAACTCTACCGCCACAAGTCTCAGAACATCCTATAAACCACAAACATTTCAATATAATAAGCCTTATGATATATATTAATAAAGGTCAGATTTGCTTGCGAGCGCTTTTGGATATGGACATTTGAGAGATTCGCGAGTTTGACAGTTTTTATCGTCCGAGTTACAGCCGTTTTGTGAAATATGACTTTTGTGGCATGCGGACAACCGAGAGATGATTTTTGTTTTACGACCGCAGCAGAAATTCCCAAGGGACGGTCCGATCCGACCCTGGACGAGCATTGGGTCAGGGGGACTCGGTCCATCACTATACATACTATACAGACAATGATGGATGATTCGCTTCGAAAACGAACTCGAGGCAAATTGTTGTCGAATCACCGCGCAAAAATTTTCAATCAGCCACAACCGTATAGTAATTGAAAACTTATCGCTCTTCTATCTGTAAGTAATGGAAATATTATGATTGTAAATAAACACAATGAATGTGAAATAGAGTCGTAACTTTCCCACCGGCAGAAGTGATAGAGTAGGAGTCTTATTTTATATTTTAGCACAAACGTCGCTGTAAAAAAAAAACTAATATCACATAAACTATTTATTTTGAAAAAGTAGATTTATAAAACAGGAAAGAGTAGATTTATAAAAAATCTATTATATATAGTTATACTGATCAATCGATTTACGTGATTAAAAAAAAAACATTTTTTTAGTACTACAAATCAAACATATACGGTTTAGCGGCGTACAAACGAAAGGGATTACTCACTTCTTGCACTTGACCTACATCTGGAACCTTTCCCACTGTCCATGCAGCGTGTCCTGATTTGCTTTTTGGAATGCTCGCGTATCGCTGAAGATTTTGCTCGTTAAAGAAACGTTAATCAGTACACTTGAATAGCATTCGATCGTTTATTATAAATTTTGTTCTATGCCTTGATTTACGCGATATTTTGTGGAACGCATTAACCGCGAAAATCAAAGGATTAACATTATGATCTCATGTTTATTACGTTTCAAAATAGTAGATAATGGAAAGCAAAATACTGTATTATCGCCACCTAACTTCCAGTTACCAATTGACTCCACCTGCAATTCTTGGTATTTGGTCTATTCGCATGAGCTAATTCCTACCTGGCGGTGTTAATGCCTTTTTGTATAGTAATATATACAGATACCTACACACAATACACCTGTGGACCGTTTCGGCAAAGGTGAGTGTTCCGCCGTTTGACTTATTGCCAGAGATTCCCGGAAAGGAGTATCTTTTTATGGTATTTCTTTTATTTTTTCGGTCACCGGTGACAGAGACCGCCCTGTCCAGCGACAAGTCATTAATGACATATTTACGACATTCTTTTAAAACGGCGGTTTATCACAGAATCCAAATATTTTGGCCGGGTCTTGTCTATGTGTGTGTATGTATTATATTATTATATATGTATATGAAGCGAAGAAAAGACAGATTAAAATATAAGATGTAATAATTATAAATTAAAATAAACTATATTACAATAAAATAATATAGCACAAAGTGTATTAAATGATTCTAACACGTATCAAGATTTTTTGTGAAAAGTTTCACGCTCTTAATTTAATGATTTTATAGTACAAATTAAAATTAAAAAAAATCTTCTGACCCTTCTGCAAGGTGTGTTTAATATTGCTTTTTAACACAATTTCTAAATAATAGTTATGGACGTGGACGTCGCGCTGGAACAAGGGATGCGAAGAGAGAAGCGGCGACTGTGATCTTTGATGGTTTGAAGTTTGTACGAACTTTAAAGTGAATTTTCAAGTGTGAATGTTAGTATAGGTGTCAGAGAAAGTGATCGTTGGTTCCCGTTGGTATAAATCCATGCCCTTAACCATAGAAGATTTTATTTTTCGCCTCTTTCAGTGGGCCTGTCAATTACAAAAGGGTGGCTGTTAAGCTATTTTTTTGATACAGATTACGAATGGTTGGCAATCTCGAATCTCTTCTCAATGAATTTGCAAATTTTGATTCAATGTACTTAATGTGCAAAAAGTTTTTCTCACGTTGGTCTCCCATTTTAACAAACAAGTCCATTTTTGGTCTTAGACGTATACCACGTTCACCGGTGTTTTATGATTAAATAGCATACTTTAGCTAAAAAGTTTTCGTCTCTTTGATAATATCCTCTTATAAAGATATATTGAGAACCTTTTTTTAACTTTTGATTTCAAATTATAAATCACTATTCAAGAATCGTCATTTATTCGCATTCTAAATAGGTTTCATAGATGATATTTTATTTAAGAATATTTTTTTAAGTCTTTCAACATTTATTACGGGTTGCCATTGGTTACTACTAATAAATAATAATTCATAACGATAAATATCTAATAAGACTTAGGTACATACATACATATAGATTTAAAAAAATACACATGGTCTTTTTATATTCGATATTTATTACACATGTAAAATTATGCGTGAATTTGTTAGTAGACATGTTATGTGTCATTCAATATTATGCGTTGAAATCGACGTGCGCAATTTGATGGAAGGCATCGAGACGAGGTGGCCGAGTGGTTAAGGCGTTGGACTGCTAATCCAATGTGCTCTGCACGCGTGGGTTCGAATCCCATCCTCGTCGATAGGCATTTTTTCGTTTATCTTTTTCTGTTGCCTGTTTAATATTATCAGTATATTTTATTATTGATTACAAACATTTTTTAGTAACATAATATATATCAGCGAAATATTTTAAATAATTTGCAATATTAGTGAAAAATATGTTTACATACATATGTTATATGACCTTAATGGTAAATTCGAAATATCTGCTTCAAAAATAAGAATTAAAATATATACTAGGATGATAGATCTTAAGTATTATATAAGTCTTCAATAAAACATTTTTTTAATTATGTTGTGGCAGGGAGAATGTATTTATTTTTTTCGGAATCATATAATAACCAAGAAAAGTAAAAGAGTGATTTGGCGATGGAATTTTCGGCGAGTGATGCAAATCTAAGGAGCTTTGTTTCCAAGAAACCCCTTCCCTCCGCCAGATTTTATTTATTTGTTACAAATCTGAAAATCGTTACTTTGCAGGTTTCCCCAATACGTTATGATGGCTTTTATACAAATAACTTGTATTCAATATTTCATATATATACAATTTAATCCACATTAGGAGTCACAGTTAGTAATCACCGATTCTACATTCTCGGACCCAACATCGAGGCTTTGTCTTTGACCTTCATAGCAGGTCGTTTTTGACCGATCGGCACCCTCACTGTAGACCAACTCACAAATGGCCTGACACCGGGGCTTCGCCCTTGGTTGGTTAGGCCCACGCAGAAGACACGGCGCACCCGGGAGATTATGCAGCCTTAGAGCTCTAGCCTACATATATAAAAATGTTTTTGCTAAAAATGCGAGATAACTCAATATTTGTATTAGTTTTTCTCTAAAAGTTCGTTACGATTTTATTTTTTGATGTTAATCTTCCATTGCAACATGACAATGTGTTAGCAAATGTTACAGTGGGGTAAACATAATTAACAACTACTAAGTATGTAGTAAGACTCAGGACTAAAATCAAAATGTGTATGGATCTTAGATGTTCAACTTTGTTATGCGGAGCGCGTGTCACTTTAATAATTTATTGCTGATTCGCGTTTTGTACGTTCTAAAATATGGCTTCATTGTCTAGAATCCGAGTGAAGATATCTCTGTACGGGTCATATCCGTGTTTGTATTCTAGTGCTTTTTTAATTGAGCGTTGGTATAAAATTCATTGCATTCTCGGCGTAGCGACTACTCAATAAAGCGCTTTTAAGGTTGCTAAAAGGGTGGTGTTGACAATCCAATGTTCAGTGATTTCTTCTCAATAAGCTTGCCAACTACAAGGATGCTTTCGGCGATAGCTATGAAGAGCTAGAAAAAATGTAGGATAGTGTTTATTTATTTAGGTGTTTTTTAGTTATTGTTTTTAAATGTTTATAATTATTTGTATAATTTACATCATGATCAAGTTGATCAGATTTGTAATAAAAGAAATAAAAAAGCCAGTGGCATCTACTTTATTAATTATAAACTATTATTACAGTTTAAAATCAATAGATGTCACTTTGCATGGCTTTATATTTTATTGTAATTATTTATCATAAAAGATTAGGAAAATCTAAGAAAACAAAATCTGTGATGATCGATCGGAATTATAATTGTGTTGTATTCACTAATTCCGATCTCCCAGTTACAATAAAAATTAAAAAACAATAGGGTCCATATGAAATTTGAACTCAGGTCTTTCAGGTATTAGTCACCAACTTATAGCACTGGTCAATATAAAATGGTTTTGTTTTTGAAAATGTTCTGCAAAATGTATCTTCTATAAATATTAAATTTGTTTATTTATTATTAATTATGATTGAGTACTTAGTTATTGCGACAGAAAAATGACAAAACTGTTGTATATTATGGGAATTCATATGGGACGTTAACTAACCATTGAATTAAATTTTGAATTATAACTAAATATATTGACAAAATAGTCTCAAAATTAAAAAACAATTTGCATAACATAAAAGGTATTTAATGAGTAAAAAAAAAAAAAAAAATACGCATTACTAATAAATAAAAAACAATATGGAGTGACTTTTGTGGATAAGTTTTGGGAGAGTTGAAGGGTGGACCTTGACTTTTAGTGATAAAGAAAAATATGGAGAAGAAAAATAATAATATGTATTAGATAAGTAACGTTCACAATTAAGTTCTTGCCTAAACCAACGATCGTAAAGTTGAGACAGAACGCGTGTTTTTGAACTTTCCAAAGTCAAACAATGGCGGCAACAAGTCGTAATCCAGGTGATTCCCGACTCGGTGCCTGTTGGTGACAGCTCATAAAGGCGGAGACAAAGGATTCGATGCTGCATGCATCTTCGACTGTCGGGGCACTAGTAGTAGTGCAATTATTATCTATCTCAATACTTTTTGATTATGGCTAGATAACTGCGCTTAAAAAATATTGGCTTGTTTGACCATCGGGTAGATTTAACTGAAATGACATGTTTAAAAAAATGTTTTCGGAATAGATTCGAGACTGTTTTTTCTAGATTTTCTTTTATGTATATCCCCATGACATTAAATATAATTCAGATGGTCCTGTTGTTGATTTTTCGTTATTTCTTTGCTTCTTTGCTAGGTATTGATCTGAATTTTCAGATTAAATACCTAAGTTTACTGCTACTAATTTACATTCATCGAATATTTTCTCTCATGTCTAATATTTTTATACGTTCAAAAAGCATTAAAGTCAATAATAATTTGCAATCAAATTTTAACACAAACGGAGCCGCTTCAAAATACTACAATCTGTCCCTTTGAATAATAATGTTTATTGTGAAAGTATTACATAGAAAGTGGGTGCTTTTGAAGGCAATGTTCCGCTCCTTTTATTTCTTGAATGTATAAAAAGGGCTGAAGGAATTTATGCCTGAAATATATCAGTACATCATTATATAAGGTCGGTTTCTACTTTTTTTATAAATATACTTACTATGATTTTTTCCAGAGTCGGGCTCCGGGAATTCGTGCCCTACCCCTCACCTTCTCTAGTAAAAGAGGCTGGAGAATACGTCTGAGCAACGGCTTTATTGATATATTTTGTCAACTTATGCACTTGCCCTGTTGTAAAATGTTTATTTACATATTTACAAAGGCAAATTGATTGTTCGGTCGTAGAATAAATTCGTCTATTATGGATTTAATTTTTTTAATAGTTAGATACTTATCAGTCTGTAAGAAGCAAAATCGTATGGTTTCAGTTTAATTATAATTTGAGTAATCTTCCATTGGGTTAGAAGGTAGTTGAATATGATGGTCATTAATTTGACGACTTTCACCGGCAATTCTTTTATTACTTTCAAGAATGAAACAATGCTTTATTATTAAAAAACAGATACTTCTTTTTGTTAACATATAAATATCTGAACCTTAATTCTTAATAAAAAATAATGAATATTTGGAAACTGTAGTATCCATAAATTAGGACTTGTTATAATATTTGTTTAAGTGCCAATGAGAGGATTAAGTTTGCTTATTTAATTGGGTTCAGTGTTTCGACTGGTTTTATATGTAATTTTAATAGCAAGCACGGCGGAAAATCTGGTTTCATGCAAATAAGTTCTGAATGGTATTAGCGACTCTAAAGCTCTTTCTGAAATTAATAATCATTTGGCTTTTTTTTTCTAAGCAAGTTAAAATTTTTTTTATTAAATTTGCTTTGCAGCACAAAATTGCATAAAACTTATCCTTGTTTTAAATGTGAAAACCATAAGGTATAACTTGCTCAGAAAAATATTTTCTCTAATCCAGTTTATATTTAGAATTATAATCGTAAGTTCAGCGCATTGTGTATTCATATCTAAAATTATTTCTTCATTCATATAATTTAATTAACGTTTTTATCCAATATTTATTAACTGTTTATTTTTTACATTTTAAAAAGAGCACTTCATTAAAATTTTGACATAAAAATACAATCAACTATTGGTACGCGTATCACTGGCTAAGAATCGCTACTATCTTGGTTTCCCGTTTTTTTACACCAGATTTGTTTATACAGTATGTTAAATTGGAAATCTTCTTTATTTAGAGACATCTCTCGTACCTAACTATAATGTTTTTTTAATAATTGATAAACTATATTTTAAGCAATTATTTTTGCAAGCTTTTCTTTTGTAGTTTTTTGTGAGTTTTTAATATCAAAAAAATATTCATTGCGACATTGCCGTATATTAAAAAAGTGATTTTATAAATATAATTAGTGGTTATATAGATTACATCATAATTATGTAAGCGAAATGATAAGATAAAAAATCATACAACATAGGTCACTAAATCTATAAAGGTTGCCGACCTGTACCAGAAAAAAATATTTCAAGCGTTAGCAATACTGACGAAAAGTTTTTATGATCTAAATGAGAGCAAAAGTTTCCCATTCGAGTTTTCCAAACGTCTAGTAAATTCGTTGCTGTTCACATACTCGAGTGTATTACATATGTATATGTAGGTACAATTTTCCGTATTAAAAAAATGTTTGCTTCTTAAAAAGTAGTTGTTACATAGAAAGGAGGCTGACTGATCCAATTAAAGTAATTCAGGTACCTCGAGTGTATAACACGCTTTTTAAAATGTTCTAAAACTTGACTTTTAAAAAATAAACTAATTCTCTTCGATGTTTACATTATTTACAAAGCCATTTTATTTTAGAAAAGTAAACAATTTGGTATCAATTCATTTGAGTAGAATGTGGTTTCAATTTCAACAATGCCATGTTCTATAAAAATATATTTTACTAAATACATACTTACTAAAAATCTTCCTGCAAGATTTGCCATGACGAATATACACCTCGGGATATTAAGATGACGTGTTTTCATCGATTAGATTATACTGTATTTATACGTTAAGGATTTTCCCTTACATATTTTCAATTACAGGAGACATTTTGTGTTGTGCTATGCACATTGCATCCTGCGAGTTTTCCTATCGATTGGCCAGGAAACGGAAGGCTTCGCAAGGAGATGCTCCCCTTCAGCGGGCGATCGATGGCCACGCCCCCCGCTGGGCGTCCCCATGGCAACCGAAGGGCCCCTCGTGCAAACACACGCACATACACACATACATTCCATACACACATAGGACACGCACGCGCGACCTACGCAAGGAAAGTTGTGGAAAAGCGAGCGTAATGTAGTGATTCACGTCTACGTGGAACTGAGTCATTCTGAATCTGACGTAATGTTGTGATATGTCTGAAACTATGAAAATTGTAGTATTCATTTTAAAAACTGTCTTTCGAAAATCGTTTTATGGAGCCAATCAGTCTTGGTTACGTTCTACATGCATATTTTTGTCACATGGAAAAATACGTTTAGCCACTTCAAATGATTGTCTAGTCATTTTTTACTCATATTTCTTATATTTTTAACTGTAAATCAGGAGTAAGAAAACTATTTTGTGAAAGGCTAGATCGTTAATTAAAAAAGAGCCATTTAAAAACATTGATTTCTCTAAAATTTACAATTTTAAAATTAAAATTGTATATTCGAATTCATGTATTATGAATTTTGGCATCAATCGAAAATTGCTTAAAATACGTATCTCTAGTAATAAGCTTTACTTATGAAAATAATGTATGTAATTGCTTTTTTGAGATAAAATATCATCAATCTGGAGCTCGAAGCTCGTCACTTCTTGTCGTCAAAATTTATTGCATATGGTCATATGTTAATCAGGCGCGTATGATGAGATTCTTTCTCTTTCGCTCGCTCGCGTGTTAAGTGTCGAGAGTGAGTGAGAGATGAGGGTGTGCGTAACGCACGTAACGCACGCCCTTATTTCTCAAAGTTTCTCAATTATGCAATCGAATGAATTTTAAAAATCTAAATGTGTTGCGCACTTCCATATAGGTTCTAAAAACGCTGCTAAAAAGCAGTTCGAGCTTAAAAATATATAAGCTGTAAATTTTTGTGAGAATAGAGATTTAACCTATTTTCTGGTAGATGAAGCAGTTTGACATAAATGATTTATGTTAAACTGCTCTATATACTAGAAATATATATGCTTTATGTACTAGAAATATATATGAAACTTACACTGAGGTAAACCGCATTATAAGTTTCATATATAAGAAGTCCCATGATATTTTTTAGCAAAGGCCAATATCTAGCACCATTTTGTTAAAAAAAATGAATCGTTCCTCCGAGTTCAAAACATGACCGTGCCATCAAATAGCGCAAGTCAGGATATTCGGCTTCCATTTATTTACCATAAAAAAATCACGGAACTGGCAACAGTTAAGTTCATCGATGACATAACTGGTTCAATAACACATTGTAGATTGAGATGTTTCACACAAAGTACATGATATGATGCAAATACAATGAATAATCAGAGACTTTGAGCATTTTTTGTACACCTTATTTTTAATATATTTTACCATCGTACGTGACACTTAAATGTTAGTGTTGTGTATGTAACAATCTAGATTTATATAAAAAGTAAATCAAAGCCTATATTTTTTTATAATTTAAATGCGACGAAATATGAATGGTTTTATTACTATTATTTTATGAAATCTATTTCAGAAGTATGAGTAGTTCAATAACCTATATTTATGATAGTAATTAACAGTTATTTTATGATTTTATGATTAATAATTAGGAAACGTTCACAAAGAGTTTTAATATTCTAAATAAATAACGGTTATTTGTTTCGTGGGTTAAAACATTCAGGATACACACCCAGTTTTCCCCTCGGGAAACTAAACTATGTAAACCTTAACGAAACACACATACACTCAAAATTCCCTTTGAACACAAAAACATCTTTGCACTCAATTGATATAAAATACATGATCCTACAAAATGCACAAACGTACATACGCCGTTTGTTCAGTAAAGAAAAGCGCAAACGTGGAATCTCTTCATTCATCTAAAGCCGTAATTTTAACCACCAAAATAAGGAATATGTTTCCAGTTTTCAGTGTGTTTAAGGTTGAAAATCCTGTGTGTTAAAACGACTTGCTTTTTAACGTTTTGGTCTGGCGGATCGCAATGGACGCGAAACTGTACGCGACGATCTGCGTTTGACAGACAGCGAGGGTGATACTACCAGGCTGATAAAGCTAAAGGGGTGAAAAACGTATGGTTCAAGAGCTATTTCACTCCTCTTTGTGGCAATCACAATCGAACATGGTAAATCTATTGTATTAAAAATATATAGACAACCCAGGTGAATAAATAAAATTATATTTTTATTCAAAGTAAAAATGTTTGCAATATATGATAATGTTGCTGGGGATGGGGTGAGTTCTTTATCGTCTCGATTGCTGTGAATATTTTCAACGGTTTTCCAGTTCCAGGCGAATTTTCACTCACCGTAAAATGCTATAATATATTGTAGCTATGTACAATATATGTATATTTATAGTATTTACATAAATAAAAACCTTAAACTGATTTTAAGTATTTATAATTGTTTTTGTTGAGTGAATCTGCGAGTTGTTGTGGCGGAGTGCAGATTTATGAGGTTACTTGTTAATTGATTCACCTAATTAATAATAAATTTATTAACAATAATCTTCAGATGCTAATGGAAAATAATATTTTTTTTTATAAAATATTACTCTGACATATGTGTATGTACAATCTAACCATATTGATCATTAAGCATTTGATCTTTTTGTAATATTATTTGTAATCATTTAAAATAAGATTCTACTGGGTATTTTCTAACGTGTTATTATTTCTTCCATGTTCTTAATTACCATGAAAAGGATAAAAAATTCTATAAAAATCACTTATTGTTATTTGACTGATTGTATAATTAAATTGTAATCATATCAAAAAAATATATAAATCGAATTCGTTAAATACAATTTCTTTTTATTACTTCCATTTAAATTATTTAAAAACCAAAATAAAAAATCGTAGGATGTAACTACATCTTCAAATAATATTGGTATCTACCGAATAAAGTCTTTCCAATATCCATGGATCTGATCTGTGGAATATATTATTTTTATTCCTTACAATCAAGCTTTTATGAAATGGTCTACAATAATGTCAGACAATAAAATTATCAAAAATAAGAAAGTGAATAATTTATAATATTACTGAATAATAATATTATTTACTTTTTTATGTATATAAAATATTTTTATATTTATTTATATAATGAAGATAAATTAAAAAGTCTATTTATTAACAAACTTATATTTCTAAAATCGAGCGTCCCCTAAAAGGTGATGAGGTATCCTTTTTTTAAACGTTATGAATGTTGTGGATGACCAAAGATAAATGAAGATAAGATAAGCGTGGCATAAAAAATCGATTTTGGATCATTAATCAACCGAAACGTTGCGTTTTTTTATTATTTATTTATTTGAAAAATTGTACAACTTGCCTTGCCATATATCATCAACCAAAATACATATGTATGCATTTATACGAAATTATTAAAAATAAAAAATATTTTTGAAAGGATTCTATATAACATTATAATAAAATTACGCATCCTTACAAGCGACGATAATATATTAATTTGCCAAAGAAGATCCCTAAGACCCAATATCTCTTTGTTCGTCGCTTTTTTGAGATCTTTCACGGTCGTCGTCTTCGAAGATGATATTCTCCGACCCTGGATCGCTTCCATGATCATCACTCATGCGTCTTTGTTGTGATCGCCGTCGACGACTTCGGTGTATATTAAAAAGAAATATATTTATATTCCATTGTTGAAATAATGACCGCCATTGTGTTGAGGTATCGGTACACAAAAGATTTGGACCAGCAACTTGTTGTGATGCTGTCCATTAATTTATACTATTATATGTATATAACATATAGGGATATCGAATATAAAATAATATTTTATGTAATGAATTTTTTTATTTTTAAAAGTTATTTCTGTTCATCAAACGTGAAAGTGACAGTATCGCCGCCCTTTTGATTATCATCCCCCACCGATCACGAACAGAAAAGTAACTCAAAAAATCTCTCAAAAGAATATTATGATTAATCATTTGCTGGACTTTAATTTAGTGCGCTGGAAATAGGGGAGGGAGCGAAATTGATTTTGTTACATTTATAAATAATTGTATCGATCCTGAATATAATTTAAATTTTGATT
Source organism: Plectrocnemia conspersa (assembly GCF_051122295.1). Classification (NCBI taxonomy): domain Eukaryota; kingdom Metazoa; phylum Arthropoda; class Insecta; order Trichoptera; family Polycentropodidae; genus Plectrocnemia; species Plectrocnemia conspersa. Next base: position 23,188,754 of record NW_028277165.1, read on the forward strand.
AAAATTATAGCTGGTTTGGTTAAAAATGCTATTACTTAGACTTTTTCGATGAATATATTTTTAACATTAACGTCAGATTTTTTTCACATTTGTGCTTATGATGTTATTTGCGAGTGAAATAATAAATATTTTATTAAATAATTTTAAAGTTGACTACTTAATTTTTTTTACAGATGTCTAAATATATGTATGATATTATACAATATATAATATATACATGTATTATATATACATATATACAATATACAATCTATAAAAAATAATTTTATAACATATTGATATTAGATCTATACATTTATAATAACATACATGTGGCCTGCCAAGAGAAACATGGCAGAAAAGGTAAAACGCTAACAAATAATAAAAGAGATTTCAGAATGATATTTACTTTTCATAACAGCCAGATGATAGACACGAAGAAAAACCAGGACACCAGGACCTTACAATATATAAGCCTCAATATAAAAAAAGACGAAAGGTAATATTTTGAAAAACAATGGAATAAACAAAAGAAGTTGTTTGTTATTTATTTTAACGCGCATTGTTTAATTCGTTCAGTGTCTATCAAAATTTTAATCGTAACGGCAAAATTAAATACAACGGTTTTTTTGAGTAAGGTTAAAGTATATATACAGAATTCAGGGAAATCTATCGATTCTGAAGACATTTCACCAGTTTCTACCACATCTTACCGTGCTATCGATCCAACAGAAAAGCTTTCGTATAAGCTAAAAAAGCATTAGCCAATAAATCTAAAAAATGGAGAGCAATATGTGAGAAAAAAATGACGTGCTTATTCTGCAAGTGGAATAAGGAAAGATACGGCATATATTTGCAAAAAAAGTGAAATTCCTCTTCATAGTAACGAATGTTTTAATACGTATCAAAATATATTGAAATAAATAAAAAAGTGTAAATAATAAAAATAAATAAAAAAAGGATATAGTGTGGTTTTGAAGTGTAATTGTGAAAATAAATATGTACGTGAAAAAGTAAAAAAGTGTAAATAATAAAAATAAATATAAATAAGGATATAGTGTGGTTTATAAGTGTAATTCCGTGACAGTTGTACGCAGAAAATGGACGCCGAAAATTTTGGTGAGTGCAAATTATATTATACTATAAATAGATACTATTTTATAAATTGTTTATACAAAAATTTATAGAAGCATTACAAAAAACTGGTTTGTAACCATTGTAACCATTTTAAATTTGCACAAAATTTTAGGGATAAAAAAAATATTTATTCGTTCATGTTGTTAAAAACATTTAATTTCAAATTCGAATTGATAAGCATTTTCATATTGAATTAACCATTACAATGAAAATTATACTTACTGACCTTACAGGTTCGCAATCACAGACATAATGTGTTTTTTTTTTTTAAATTTATTCATGGCTCTATATGAGTGAAATCTTACCATACTGATGGGGAGGTTTCGGGGTGTTTGCCAAGGTTGTTGGTTCCATTCAATCAGGGGGTGGTTCCTAGGGGTGTTGGGGAGCCTCCGAAGATTTGACGACGACACGTGCAGCACACACTCCCGACCAGAATCCCGGTCTGGTGATGATCCCTATTGTCCCCATCAGATTCGAAGGGTTTGGACCATTAAGCACATGATAAATGCCCCTTCATAATTATTATATATTTTTGTTGCATCTCCGACAGCTATGGTACATGCCGTTTTATTGTATAACACCCTCTTTTATATTTTTTTAAGAATTTTATCGGGTACGCTTGAAATGTTGGATTTTTACATAAAATATTTTTTTTAATCCAATCCAATATTTCTAATTCATAGTTAAATAAGGGCATAATAAATAAAAACGGTACTTGTGGTTTTAATTTACATTTTCTAATAATAGAGTAGAATCTGAACATATTTTTTTGCGAATGAAAATATGTACAAAAATAATTTATTTAAAAAAAATAAGAAAACATGACAAGGACACTAAAAATGTAATTAGCTACAAGTACGTGTAAATTTTTTTACCATCAAAAAATTATTCTTGATTCATAAATGTGTTAAAAGTTGAATATTAATTTACTTTCTTTAAATCTTATTGTACTAAAAAATATATTGAGGTTTTGCATGAGCATGCATAAATATGGTATTTTTAATTTAGGAAATTGCCTTTACCAAATTTACCTTATTTAAAGAACAACCATTGTCACAAAAAATATTTTTTACAGGAGAGAGTAAAAACTATTTTTTTCTTTGATAACAAATTTAAATATAAACATAAATTTCTATAAGAAATAAAATATAATAGATTAAAAATAGAGCAATCTGTCGTTTTCCGGTAATGTTTTTACATTGTCTGTTTTTTTTTTGATGAAACTTTATTTTTTTAATATATTTATTTACAATTTGCGCATATTTACCGCTTAACATTATTGAATGCATACATTAAAAATACTAAAAAATATGTAAAATAGGAAAAAAATATTGTAATTAGTAGATAATTGTTAGAAAATATTACAAAAACAAGTCGAACTTAAGATTATGACAATAATAAAAAGTGGTATTAGTAAACACATACATACATACAATAAATTATATTTAAAAGTTGCATTATGCATAGAAGTTATTGAATTTTTATTTTTTTTCGAGATCGTATTCTAACTATTAGTTTCACCGTAATTTTTCCTGATAAGCACGTGGCTTGTAGGTTCTTTGTCTTTATATTATAAAAAAAAACTCATTCGAGTGATTTAATCAACATTTTCCAAACATAACGACAGATGTAAAATAAATGATGTTATTTAATTATTTGATAATAAATATGATACATTTATTAAATTTGGTATAATAACAAATGATTTTATTTATTGATTTTATTTCACCATAGAGAAAAAAACGGTTCATTAAGTATGTTGTTAACTAAAATAGAAGTTGTAAAATGACCGTTGGGTCAATATTATTTATAGATAAAAAATGAAGTTGTATGTATTTTTCAAATTTATAGTATCAGAGATTATTTGTACATGTTGCACATTTTTTCTTTATTTTTTTTAGGTAATATAATAAATTAATATCCTTTCGATATTCAAGAAAATGTAATTTTGTTTATGTAACAGAAACATGATATGCACGTACAGACTAGAAAATATCTGTTCTATGTATGCACGTGATGCGTTTGCTCTTGTGTTTTTGTGGCGTTTTTGTAATATGAGGTGCTCAATCCTCGTGTTTAGAATAGGGTTGCCAAGGGCCGACAGTTTCTAGAATTATTTATACATCACATTGCATATATAACTTTTTATACGAAATTTTATCAATATTATAATTTATATTTACACGAAATATGAGAAAAAATATTATTGCTTATTTGAAGGAAAAAGACATACATATATTATCATTCAGTTTTAAACTTATTCATGTATTGTTTAGGTAAGTAGTTCTTCATACAAAATATCTGAACAAAATTTTTTTGTGACGATGGTGGTTTTACGATATTTTTTTTCTTTAACGTAGCTTGTAGAGAATGCCCAGCATTATCAATTTCGACTCATATGGTCTTCAATTATGAGAAGACATTACAGAATATGTGTAATTTTTAAATGAACATTAGCTTTCTTATAAAACAATAAAATTTTAAATTATACCCTTTGGTATAAAATAAAAAAATTACAGGAAAATATTTTTAACTAAAGTATTTATTATTTATTATAAAATTTATTTGATCAATTTAAAGCTAAACATTATAGAATGTTAAAAAGTGCAATATGTTGTCAAAATATCTCGAAATTATTTTATGTCAGCTAACATGTTTTTGCTTTGAAATCAGATACTCTTCTACAATAATTAATTCAATTTATAAAATCACTTAGGCTATTATGAATATTTATAGTTCAATGCCCTCTGTTGATTAAAACATGTCTGTAATCAATGACCGATATGTTTCTTTGTTTAGTTACTTACGAACTTCCGATCTCATTACGACTTTTGCATACAAATTGGTATTTTTGTTATATGCACATAACCAAAGTGCGCATTCTCTTATGCTTATGGAAAAAAGTAGATTGTGAATTGAAAGTATATAAACGCGATAATAGTAAGAGATAAAGATGTTAATGAAGCAGGGATTCTCAATTTAAAATTTCACATTTTTAAATTGTTATCTGTAGATATGATTATCATTTTAATATTACAGACACTAGCATAATGCATTATGTACAACTATGTTTATCAATTATTTGAACATTAAATAGGAAATGGATGAAGTATTTGACTATTTGGATATATTCGTAATTTTATTCGATATTTTTTTATTTACCCAATTAATGTAAGTGTAATTAAAATAAGATCACTAAAGGTACACTGAAGTTCACGGTGACAATGTTGAAAAATAAATAAAGCGGTCGCAAAAATGACACAAATAAAAATAATATATTATGGACTGCGTATCTTAACTTCCTAATATCATCTTGGTTTTTAGTAACATATTTGTGTCATGAATGAAAATTCTATGGTGTTGCGGAAATGGAACTATGATTAGTTCATCACTTGACGGATTATGGTTCTCAAGTCAATTCAATAGCTATCACTTATTATCAAACGTTATTTTCTGCGTAGTTTTTGGTGTGAAAGTTATATTCTTTTGTTTTATAGTTTCAAAAATCTATGATGAAAAATATGTATCGACGAGGATGGGATTCGAACCCACGCGTGCAGAGCACATTGGATTAGCAGTCCAACGCCTTAACCACTCGGCCACCTCGTCTCGTGTGTGAGCGCAATCACTTCTTCCACATTTCTTCTAATCTCGTGTAAACTGAACAGTTGTATAAACATTATTAAATTTTGACAACCACTGAATTATTGTATTTTAATTATAATTCGTAACGTGTCGCTTTAAAATGAGCCGTTATCAACAACGTGACCCAAAAATTCCGTTCGAATAATTAAATATTGCCCTATCGATCATACCGCGATCCCTTTTTGCGCACAAACGCATATGTGTCATTTTTTTAATATAATATAAATTCGAGGGGTGATGCATCCGGGTCGCATCGTCCTGATCTATGGTCTTGACTTCCATCCCACAACAATGAATGATAAATATAAATATTATTATTGTTCACCCCCGCGAGGGCGCCACCCTTGTGGAACGACACTGTTCGCTATCCGGTTTCAATAAGACGGGGTAGGATTTTTCGCAACGTTATACAAAATGTACAGCATATAATGTTTATTTTTATTCTAAGAAATTTAATTTTTTTGAGATGAGCTAAGTAACTCTATGAGGTGTATTTTATAAGAAAAAATACTAAAAAAGTTCGTTACCTCTATGTTATATTTTGTTGCCAGCTTTGATCATATATATTAACTGATTGTTCAACTGTAATCGAATTTGTTTTTATATATTGGGGTTAAATATTAGAACGATTTTTAAAAAATATTTTCTTGATTTCTCCAAACCATGCGTGATAAAGAATCGTCTTTTTAAACCTTTTTTTATATGTAAATATTAAATTAAAATCAAGTTCTTCTAGTGATATGTCCTTTTAGAATTGTAATCCAGATAATTCACTGCCGAAATGATTGATTGTTTTAGTAGAAAGTACACAATAAAACAGTATCTTAACGTTAATGTAAATTGTAAATAAATAATGTTAGTACTATGTTTTTTGCTCTATTAATTCGTAAATTTTTAACTTTGTCAAATTTTATTTTTGTCAAAGTTCATCTTGGTTTTTAGTAACATTTGTGTCATGAATAAAAATTCTATGGTGTTGCGGAAATGGAACTATGATTAGTTCATCACTTGACGGTATATGTTTTTCAAGTCAATTCAAAAGCTATCACTTATTATCAAATATTTAAAGGACGCAAATAAACGAAGGAGATATTACAGATCGTGTAATACAGTAGCGTAGTTATGGGGGGTGGAGGGGGCGGGCCGCCCCGGGCGGCACTTGCTTGGGGGTGGCATACTCGCGATGGGATCATCTACTGTGGTTCTTAAGCCTAAATGCACTAAAACATATAAAAATCCATGAATAACAAGAGCTTAATAATAACCAATTTATTATTTTAATAAATGCTGATTTTATGACCCTGCAAAAAATGTATGGGCGGGGGCGGCAATTTTAAGGATCGCCCTGGGCGGCACATACCCTAGCTACGCCACTAGTGTAATATCTCCTTCGATTATTTGCGAAAGGGTTTTCATGTTCCTGTATTTATACCCAAATCGTAATGATTTTTTTAATAACAGCTGTTGCTACTTTACATTTTTAATATTTTGAACATGAAAAAATTCTTTTGGATTGAGGTTCGCCAACAGACAAATTTTACGGCATAACTCTTTGAGAAGCCTCCATACATTTTTGCAATCTGCCGATTCCCATGCAGAGCGGCTTCTTTTTATCTGGTTTTTAATATAGTTCTTAGGTAATAAAGGTAATAAGGCCAATTTGAATAGATTTAAAAATCGTTTTTTTTCACTTTTTTTCAAAACTTTTTGCCATTGAAATGCTTTTAATTTTTATTAAAAGCTTCTAAGAAAACATGCATATTTTCAAACATCTGGAATGGAACCACCCTTTCTTATGCAGTGGTATAAAAAATTGCAAAACATCTTCAAATATTTGTACAAATTTAATTTTTACAAAAAATACTATCTGAAATTTTTTTGTGCAAATTTTTCGAGAATTTCTCGAGAAAAACACTAGTTAGCAACAGTGTAGTAACAATACTAGCTAGGGTAATGTTAGCAAAAAGTTGTTGCGTACTATACATTTTTCACATTTTGAACAAGAGATGGATTGTTGAAAATATGAGATTGAGGTTCACCGATAGTCAAATTTTACGGCGTAGCTCTTTGGAAAGCTCCCATACATTTCTTCAATCTGTCAATTCGTATGCGGAACAGTTTATTTTTATCTGATTATTAATATATTTCTGAAATAATGAAAGCAATAGTTGAGAAAATCGTTAAAATTTTTTGCAATTCAAATACCTTCTAATTCTATTAAAAGCTTCGAAGAAAGCATGCGTTTTTTTGTACATTTTAAATGGACCCACTTTTGCTTATGTAGCAGTATAAAAAAAACGCGGCGGTTGTAAGACATTTTAAAATATTCATACTAATTTAATTTTATCAAAAAAGTTTAGTGAAAATTCTCGATTTGGCAAACTTCCTCGAATTTTTCTAGAGAATATACAGTAGTTGGTAGCAGTATAGTAGCAATACTAGCTGTTTTTACTATATTTCAGTAAGAGGTATTTTTCACATAGTTTTGATCTCGTACTACATACTACAGTATATATTTTTTAATTTGGTCAAAGTGTGTCTGTTTAATTTAATGAAACGACAACGTTTACTTTTAGTCTTTTGAGAGGAGTCTTAATATTAAAACTAATACTATAGCGGTTACCAAATTTTGAGTTAACTTCAGTATCATTATTAATTAATATTTCGATTTAGTTAGCTAATCACAAAGCGACGATTTCCTTTTATTTTGTTTTCTTATCATTGATAAAAATAAATTAAAGAATTAGGAACCGATAGTTTTTTAGAATAGTAATAAAGTATAAGTAATAAAGCTTACTTTTTCTTCAGTTCATTTAATTAAAATAAAGTTTGACAATAATTATTTGTTTCTATAAGAAACACGAAAGAAATCAATATATTTAGTAGCATATGTCCCTGAACTAAATGCTTACAAGTTATTAATGATCGAACCAAAGCTTATAACGGAATCTTATATAGGTAGTACCAGTTGAACTTAAATCAGTTTGTTAATCGAAAATAGGATCTTAATAATGTTTATTTTTATTAAATATATGATACTATATTGAATTATACGAGTAGATTATTTACGACTCAAGCTTACATTTTCATAAGAATGACTATGGCCGCAACAAAGCCGCTTTATTATGAAGACGTATTCTTCTTGGCCCTTCGCCATGTCAAGTGCACGGCCCTTCGGCGGTGTCAAGTGCAACTGAAGCGACTGTACCAACACCCTCGCCCTCGACATCCATCAAATGGGGGTTGGATACGCACAATTAAACGCGAAATCACTATAATTTATCGAGTGCGCGCACACGCGGTTCACACGTGTCCAAACAAGAAGATGCATACATACATATTATATATAAATCGATAAAGCAGCTTCGATGTTTAATCAATTGCTTTCAATTCGACACACATTTTTGATGCGTTGTGGCAGAAATGGTGACCGAGTTCGGACACAAGACGAGGTGGCCGAGTGGTTAAGGCGTTGGACTGCTAATCCAATGTGCTCTGCACGCGTGGGTTCGAATCCCATCCTCGTCGATAGGATTTTTTTGGCTGTGTGTATTATATGAATCTTACATGGAGTGTGTAAACACAAGCCAATACAGGCAATGATTAGTATTAATTTTATCAGAATTTCTTTGAATATTGATTAGAAACATATATTTCACACATACTCGATTTTCTATGCTTTTAAACAATGTGATTTTTTTATGGGAGATAACATTTCTTCGTGTTTACTCAAAAGTCATATAGATATATTTTCTATAACATCTCCATCCGCTCCATCGCGTCCATTGTGATCGTTTAGGGCGGAGTTGGTGTCAAGTACACTGGAAATGCGTGGAACGATTTCCACCCCTGCAATTTGACCGTTTAATTGCCGTTCAGCTAGAATCATTGCTTTGACAATATTTACCCTAGCATAAACTACATGTACACAAAATTATTATGGCATATAAATACGAATTTAAATTGTTTAATTTTAAGACAAACATACGAAAAAATTTACATTGATAAAATGGAAACTAAGAGCGATTGGCTTTATCGTAAATTAAGCAAACCTAGAAAGCCTAAATATGGGCCGACTATGGGCCGAATTGCATACTATACAAAATAAATGCAACGGCAATGGTCAGGGCCGAAAATGGGAAAATAATGATTCCGGGCCTTATGACAAAAATGGCAATTATATATTTTTTAACTTCATAATATAATTTATTGTATAATTAAAAACAGGTACTTCTACAAAAAATTAGCCGCTATTAGGCATTAAAAATTATTAAAAATATTTACCTGATAATCAGCATTTACTGCTCAGTGTTGCCATATAGTGAATTTTCAGTCCATGTCCAAAGCAATAAAATCGTGTCATCCGGTGAAAACGCTTGTTTATCAAGCATTTATATTAGGACTTTTTATAACAATGTTAAGAGTGAGAATCAAATAAAGCATATCTAAACCGAATTTTGACCAATAGGAGACCGCAAAAATCAATTATCCCTTCTCAGAAGTCAAAAATCCACGTCAAAAGCAATAAAATCGTGACGTCGCCGTCGCAGTGGGAACGCTCGTTACCGAGCGTTCCCACTGCAACGGCGCCGACACGATTTTATTACTTTTTGACGTGAATTTTTGCCTTCTGAGAAGTGATAATTGTTTTTGCGATCTCCTATTGACCAAAATTTGGTTTGAATATACCTTAATCAGCTATATTATATTAGGAATCCATAGTATCATCGGTAAGGATAGATTATCATATTTTTAAAAATTGTGTAATATCGAAATGCAGACAAACTATGGAGTAATGTCTATTTGTACTTATTCTTCCGCTTATTTCCCCCTGTAAGATGAGTTGACTTAGTTTGTGTGTTGGATTTGACAGAGTAAATGTCTGAATAAAACAAATAATTATATAGCACAATGCTTTTATTTATGCTTGTAGGTATAACTATTTTATATAAAATACTAAAAAACTTTAATTATATTACTTTAATGGAAAGTATACGCATACGTTCACATCTTTATACACATACGTTCATATCTTTTGGACACGTCACAAGTTTCATTACGTGTTGATTGTCTGACAGTCGCTAAGAGACTGAGAGAGTACGCGATATGCGTCGCATCGCTAGGCACTTCATCTGGCGGCCATTAGGTTTGTCTCATATTCCCTTCTGCTGCCGTCACAGAAATGAATATAAATTTTATTTAAAAAAAATATTTTACTGTTTTAGAGTACGCTTGGGATAAGGATGCCGGTTTGTTATTGTGTGCGTGCACATGTATATGAGAGGGAGAAGCGATGTAGCGTGTACTTCATTGTCTCGCTTTCTCTTTTAAGGACATTCGTTGATTCGACAACGCTGGTATTCGTCATTAAAGTCCAGTGTGGCACAGAAGTTCGATCTTCTCTAGTGATTTATTTAAAATAATTTTGTGTTGATATTGGTTTAACCCAGATATGCCCACTGTCCCATGGATAGGTCACTGTACTCGTGCCACTGTTTTTTATTTATAAATTAAATTTTAAGAGAACAAAATTTCTTGGGCATATCTGGGTTAATTGATATCAAGGCTTCAAATATACACTAAGTTATTCGTTCTCATACCCGTGGATTAAAATATTTTAATTATTTTTCCATTAATCCGTACGTTGTTGGTTTTTTTACACTATACTCTGTAAGGCTTAAAAAAGTTATTATTCTTATCGTTGCGCCAGTGATATTTTTTTAATTTATTCAATGGATTCTAATGATTTAATAGAGTCGTCGAGCCATTAAACAATCTGCGAATAATTTCTTTCCCCATTTTATATATTTTTGCTTTTGAAGAATAGCTAAAGACTTCATTATTTTTTTGACTAGTGAAAGATTTTGAAATTTGCATATATTTAATTAATGACATCAATGTCTGGTTTCTTTGATTATATAATATATTTTTAATTGTCCGTTGAAATTTCCAACTTAGCTCAGATGTACGTATGTTAAATAAACATATATTTTCTTTTAAAATAAAAAAATTAAATATTCTGAGCGAAATTGTTTTGAGCCACACAGTTCACGCACACAATATCAAACCGGAATCCTTATCCCGAGCGTACTCTTCTTCAATAAATCTTCATATTTTTTGGCAAATATTTTTTTTGCATTTTGCGACCCAAAAACGTTTTTTTGGGATCCATTACTGTCATAGCAAGTAAAATCATAATTAAGCCGAAAATCTTGAAAGAGTTTTCGTAGACGTCGTTTACGAATCTCCACTTGCTTTTAAAAAGTGTTTCAATATCTTCAGTGAAAGTTTATATAGAAAAAACGTTCCTAATGAGATCGTAGGAATAATCTGATGGCATACGAGATCGAAAAAATAAAACAGTATGGCACTTTCTAAAACTGAAGCCCATCTCCATAGAGAATCTAAATTAATCTGCAGAGAGGAGCTTTTGTAGCATATCGAATGCATGTTAATGCATATGCAGAACAAAACTTGAATTTGTAACTGCCGTATTTGTGTCACAAATTAATAACATAATGATTGTTATTGAAATATGGGTTGGATGTGTATTCTCTTTTATATTTTCTGAACATCGATCGATGATGGTGTTGATCTGATATTTAAAAAATATCTTTATATTATGGTGAAACTTAAATTTACTTACAATATCGTATTTTAAATGTTAACTCGCATGTTTAGGGCATTCGTTTAATTATTTACTTTAAGCATTCAAAAGCTGTCCGCCAACGGTTTCCAAACCGCGATAACTCACTATACTTTATGCAAATCGAGTTTTGATTATCAATTTTTATGGTCGCCGTTTTCTGGCGCTCATTTGCGACACAACCGTTTTAATTTCGGCCCGTTTGCTTTGTTCGCGCAATAATTTAATGCGAATAATGCATAAATGGCCGGGGCCGGTGGACAACGGTCATCTCGCTGGAAAATAAATTATTGAAATTGTTTTTCGGGCATATTTTTTATCGGTGGCGCTACGCCAAAGAAGAGACGATGATGGCGCCTGAATAATGCCTAGAGTTCCGTTTCCAAAAACGACAGTTTATTGCTGAATTTGGAGAAGCGAAGTCCTTTTTGTTTGTTTGATGGAGTGATTGATTACATAGAATGACAAGTAACAAATTAAAATCTTATATTCTTTATTGAACCATCTACGTAAGTTCTTAAAAAAATATAACTTGATGTGACGCCTAAAATCAATATCAGACATGTCACATTTACTCGTTTATTTTAGTTAAAACCAGAAAAAAATAATGTTTATTTCGTTATTAAATACGATGTTTATTTTCGTTTATTGTCTTGAATTGAAAACAATATATATATTAATTAGTTGCATCATTGAAGCAACTAAAATCCATGAAGTAATTGTTTTTTATTTATATAAAATTAAGAACAACTATTAAATATTTTTTTAATGTGATTTAATTTTTATTTGTCTGGGTTTAATATAACTTTTTCCGGACCACTCTACATTAGTAGTTTTTTATAACTTAAAACTAGTTTTAATTGTATTAATATTGTTGGGACCACAAGCTGAAAAAAAACCACACAAGAATTCAATGACAAAAGGAAGAATGTTTCACTCTATCATTATAAATATTATTTGGTTAATTGTCCATTATTGTAATTTACACAACACCAATGATTCTCAACACATTTTTAAACTACAGGATTTTTTTTATTACTTTAATATATTAACACTAAATATATTTATGTATGCACATAACAATTACATACATATTTTTATACTTGATGTTTGGTTATATTTGTCCTTTGTATGATATTTCTCGAAACAATTTTTCATATGAAGATATGATTTTAAATTACGTTAATAAACATCTCCTTTGTTTTTTTCCCACCACTTTATTTTACATAATATGGGAATACTACATGGGAATAGTACCTATTTGATAAACAGCGCCTAGTCCACATCCTGACAATTTTTTCGTCCATCGGTGCAAACACTATAAGTTCGTTCATTTATATGTTACAACTTATCCCTTGCGTATTTTTTTATTGCTTGTGTTAGTGAAATATATATCAGCAAGCAATATAATTGGCAGGGTGATCGAATTCGTGTTTCATATGTTGGCAGCACTGTAAATCAGACAGCTGTCAATAATCGCGCGTGTTCAAAACGTCGTTTCAACTTTTTCAAGAAGGTCAAAGATTAGCCAGCAGTGATCGTTTTTTTGTTATTTCAATTTTATGATATTTTTCAGTAAATTATATGCATTTTTTGACCAAGTTCAGTCTTTGTTAAGAGCAATAAAATCGTGCTGTCGCCGTCGCAGTGGAAACGCTCGGTTATCCAGCGTATATTTTATGACTTTTATTAATTAAAGTACGACTTTCAAAAAAACATCTAAACCGAATGTTGCCCAATAGGAGAGCGCAAAAACAATTATCACTTCTCAGAAGTCAAAAATCCACGTCAAAAGCAATAAAATCGTGACGTCGCCGTCGCGATTGCGCAGTGGGATTAAATATACTTTGATCGGCCCTCTTATATTATAAGTCCATAATAATATCGGTAAGGTTCTAAAACTATAATTAACTTTAAAACTTTCATTAGGTTTGGTTTGGGTTTGAACAGCAAATGGACGTTTCGCATCTATTAAATTGAATTTTATGGACACCATTTAATTAATACGGCCATTTAATTAATATTTCTATTCATAATTAAATAAATACAGCAAATAAGCAATTAATAAAAAAAAATCCGAAAATTTTTATTTTTTCTTAAATGTTCAGAAACTGTAGTTGGATTACCCTTCATATATGATAACCTTCAGCATGAACAATGTATTGCCAATATCTTTCGTAGAACTGAAGGACTGACTACTCTGGATTAAAATAAATCATTCAGCCTAATTAATTCTGGCGACGTTATAGACCTATAATAGGCACAATTGATTCGTCAACATCAACTTTACGATTCGGAATTAAATGCTCTTAAAATATATTGTCTGAATATTGAGTTGAATTAAAAATAGAATTTTTATTTATTTAAAGAAAATATATACGTTAATGTAAAAACAAAACTTTGTAAATTGAGAACCATGGGTAAGCTTAAAGGTTAGCACAGACTGGTCAAAATTTTTTTTCCAAAATCCATCAAAGGATTAACAGATTTAACGACGAATTTTAGTAATTTTACAATTCCAGGTTACTGTAATATATTGATAGAAGTATCTCTGAGTAACTAATGAAATAAAACACTGGAAATTTTATAATCAAATCATTTAAATTAACTTCAGAAAATATAAAATATATTGGGCATGATATAAATGCCTTTGGACTGCAATGGTAAAACCATTTTGGACACGACATATGCCTCTGGACTTTTAATGGTTAAAGCATCAGAAAAATTCCGTTACGTGAATCTATGTACATGTTGAACTTATAAATAATGTTTCAATGTATATGTTGTAATTATTAATTTAAGAAAAAATTTATTAAATGTAGATTCTAAATATTAAAGTACTAATTAAAACATATTATGGAGAGGATTTTTTCAATATTTAAAATAATATTAAATATTTTAGAATCATTTAGAACTTCTGAAGATACCCCGTAATGAATATGTATCGTCGATATTCTCGAAAGACAGATTTGACTCGTCTTTGCAATTCAAAACGAATCAACCGTAAAAACGACATAATTTACATTATTTTCTGTTCTAGAATATAATAATGTAATTTATCATTTTTGGAATTCAACTGGAATCTCGAGAAGCGGCCAGTTAGCGTTCCAAAGCGTTTTTCTAGCGTCAATTCTTACATTGGCGTTGATGAGATAATTAAAGAATTTCGCTTGCCACAGGGAATTCACTAAATATTTTTTACTACAGATCCTCCCTGCTCTTAATTTATTCATCTGCGTTAAAATCGCATTCTGCATTATCGATTCGCGAATTAATTTTACATATTGACGTTACGTCCTGACGTCCTGTCCCATCTTGTCTGTCCTCTTTTTTCGGTCGGTCGCCGCTGCAGCTTTTTGTGCAAAAGCTCAGATTTTCCTCGGACTTGCGCGTATTTTATGAATCGATCTGTGCTATGGTTATGGCCGCAAATTGGCGTTTTCAACCGCTGGTTATTTTTTTGCTAAAATGGCGCCAAACGGCGGCCGGTTGTTTTCTGCACAGGGAGAATTAATTAATATATTCGACGTTGAGGACGCATTGCAAATTAAAGATTTAAATAGAAGTTCGATTAGTATTATGCGCAAGTGTTTCAATATGTTTAAATGTTAAATCAATATTAAAGTTGAAACAAATAGGCATATAATCGTGAATACGAAATTGTGACAAAAACATACATTGTCAAATAAGCTTAGAACAATATATATTATATATGTTTTTATAAAAAAATATTGTGTCAAATTTTCAAAGATTCCAATATCTCATTATATAATGTATTACAAAATAATATCGTTTAATTAATACTTTTTTTCACATATTTTTTTTATGTATCTGATTCTACCACTCTATATAAAAATAAGTAAGTTTAACTTTAACTTATACCTGAATTGTATAAAATCACAATTTTATTTTATTTAGTAGGAATAATTTAAATAATCAACTAAAATTACAAGTTGTTTTGAAAAAGCATTTATTATATTTTTTAGTGTAATATATCATATTTTTATTGACTCTTTCCAATTTGATAGATCATTAATCCAGGCAATAAGCCCGCATTTGGAATGCATCTGACAAGCAACCCTATGACATAAAACTGATCTAAAGATTACGTTAGAATAGTGTCAATTTACCTAAAATAATCAGAGGGTTGATCACTGCAATAACAATAATAGAAACACTCACATAATATGTTTTCTAATTAATGTCCATATGGAAATTTCTCATGTCGTTCGGGAGGAAAACAGTAGAAAATGATGTGGGTCTTTGTCTTTTTTGAATTAACTTTGCTTATCTTTATACGAACGTTAGACTTATCTTAATTAACGTCACAAATCTCACCGTTGGTTGCCAGGTGTGTTATCCCACTGATGGGGTGGTCTTGGGACAGATGGCACATTCGACCGCGAATGCCGGGCGTATCAGTGTTAACATCTCAGATCGATCAGCTCTAGTGGTTGATGTCATTCTTTCACACGTACGAAAGACAAAACACGATACTAAATATTACATACATATCGATTTAATCTTGTAATTATATCAAAACACCACCTCTTTAAAATCTTAGTGAATAATTGTCACAACTTTAAGCTTGATTAGTTATAAACACAACTATTTCAAATGATCGATTTGTCAACGGTCCAGTTTTAGACGTTAGGTGTGTTGAATTTATAAAGTAACCATATCATTTTTATTTTTTACAGGTGTCTTTATTTATGTTCGTCACTTTTGCGCCGCAACGGCGACCTAAGATTAACATTCTCGCCTATTCATAATTAATCGAAACGTCTAGTCGGGTTTCGACGGTGACAATTAATTAATATCATATAAAATTAATTAT